>NC_084739.1:54609563-54909563 GCF_033978785.1 Entelurus aequoreus
TCTTAGACCAATGTCACTTTTCCAGGCCTCTGCTCCAAGAAAAAAAATTCAACATTCCTATTTAATTATTTTTCCAATGAAGACTATGGTCCTCTTCAGGAGTTGTATATGGCAATAATGACTTTACCTTCCTCTCAACATCAGAAATCATAACCCAGTTAAAGCCAACTTAAGTAGAACAGATGTCTGGTTTTGTCATCTGTGCTTATTCCAGTATATATATATTTTTGTGCCCACTCTTCCTGTACGGTAATAGGCATCTCTATTTCATGATAGTCTATAGAGGAAGTTCCTGATCGTTGGAGACAAGTGGGCCAGACACACCAATTATGCTTACAGTAGGCCATGTCCACAAGAACACACATTTGACATAAAACCACATTAACTGGCTATTGTTTGGACTAATCAGAATCCTTAAAAATAGATTCATCATTACTCAGTTTTACTCGTCCATGAAAATCTTCCCCTGTTTTTCCAAGTTTTCTCAGTTTTTATGGAAAAACGCCTGCGTTGGTTTGAAAGTGATTAATTGTTTATTTTTTTAAACCTCAGTGTTAGTGTGGGCACTACCTTAGTAGTCTAAATGCAGGTCTGAATTATATAATGACATTTGATCTGGGAAATATTTGCTCATTATTTCTTTAGGGCCAACCAGGATCAAGAGGATTTCCAGGGTTTCCAGTAAGTAAAAGCAATACTTTTTTGGTTTGAATGACTCAGATATCACTTAAGTTTAGGTAATTTTAACAATGAACATGTGTAACTGTAGGTTGTGTCATAGTCTGTATGTTTCTTCACCTTTCTTTGTTTTGTGTATGTCTTTATTGTTTTATGATGAGCCTAAAAACAGATAAATTAGGGTTGCCAACCATCCCTTGAAAAACGGAATCATATTGTATTGAGAAACACTAGGCGCTTTTTTAGCTGAAAACACTCGTTGTAGACCTACAGTTAGAATGAAAACTACTGATTCTGATCGCTCACCTATCAAACTCAATATAGGTCAGGCTTCTCTGGCCTCTGTATTTATTCCATTGGCTTTGGCTGTTACTGCTTTACGACTGCTAGAGTTATTTGCCTAGCTTCTAGTGTTCTGACTCTAAATAGTGTTTTACCGCAGTGATATTTTGTCTTTTGAAAAAATAAGCAATGGAGTTAGCTCGGAAAACACATTTTTGTCCAACAAGAAGCAACGAGTGGCTAATATTGTGCTTGTTGTGATCAAAGTTATCATGTTATCATTATTATCATTGTATTGTTAAATGTGCTCACAAGTACTCACTGAAAAACATTCAAGATTTAATAAAAAAAATAAAATACTGTAAGATAAAAAAAGACACCAGGCAGAAAAATAATTAAATACTGTTCTGGCTTTTAAGAGCGATACTTGTTGCACAGTTGCTCAGACAGTAATGTGTTTATACAAATTTAAGATTGGGGTACACCGTTTTTTTATGGAAAAACTTTAATACCGCTTGTATTTATGTTAACATTAAAGTTGTCTGGACATTAGCGCGCTAAATTGCCTCTCCAGTAAATGAACAGAAGTGCGGTTATGAACAACAATCTTTTTTCTTTTTTTTTTTTAAGATCATTTTCATTTAAAACGGTAATACTAACCTTTTGGAGTTTTACCACAGTTTAACATGAATACTGTTAATTGTTACTTTTCTAGTGGCTATCAACTGGGTCAGGCAGTCTTGGTAACAAAGTGTTCATTATTTATTTTTCGGGGAGTTTGCTACCCTAAAATAATTTGACATTGAAATTGAAATTGGCACAACTGTAGACATATAAACAGTTTGTCTGATGGTTAATAAATCACATTTTGCGGTTGCCTCAATCTAATTCTGTATTGGTGCGCGACCTTATATCTATCTATTGTCTACGAGACAGAACATGCACTTCATTGATCCTACAATTTGACCCAGGAAGAAGAGTTAAAGAAGAAAATCTTGCACATTTTTTTTCTGTAAAATAAATCAAAACTGAAGACCTGTAGCATCTTACTTCCATCCGCAAAAGTGGTAATCGAGTTGCAGTTGAAGATGTTCAACCTTTAATCCAAAGGCTTTTTCAGATACTTTGATTCCACCTTGCGGATTACCATGACCTGAATGACTGAGAATCATTCTATTGTTGATTCCAACTGTATCTTTGTCACATATAATTACACTGTAACTGTTTCGCTTACAAATACATTTGTCTTCTTTTTATTGTAGGGCCCAATTGGTTTGGATGGCAAACATGTGAGTCTCCCCAAGCATGTTTCTTTCATGATGCCAACACCCTATGGTGACATTGGCCCTTTGTCTCACCAAATTTCCAGAAAATATAACAAAGAACTATTTTAGCCAGTTAAAATAAATATTGGTAATCGGTAAGGGATATTGAAATCGGATATTGATCCGATATCAGAAAAAACAACCAAGTATCAGATTATATGGGCTTGCATCTAATAAATCCAATACAAGCAATTTACTTGTGCAAAGCTGGACAGGTAGTTAGCATCTAAATGCCCTCCAATAAGCACACAAGTTTGATCTTTTATTTTATTTTAGTCAAGTTATTTACAAAAGGTTAACATGGTAGATTATGCACTACTAGGAGCTAGCAGCTACACAACAGCTAAACACAAAAGCACACCAGCTAGACAAATGTGTTAAGTGTCCTTAATTGAACAAAATTGCAGTCTAAAACATCACATTTGTCAATACAAAGTATCAAATCATTATAGTTCCATATTACTTACACATACAAAGTATGTCTCCATCATTCAATTTGTTCCATCATGAGCTTCATTATGTTTAATATTATTATATACAGTATATATTGTGTCTTTTAAGATCAGTGTTGAGCTTGCAGTGACAATACGAAGGCATCCAGTTGATTTAGCTTTAGCCTCACTCTGTTAGCATTAGGTTGACTCGGCTTTTGGCTAACTAAACAAATTGAGTGCAGCTGACTACAGTTGCAGCATGTAGAGTAATGAACATATCGGTCAATATTTGATGCGATTTACCTTTGTTACGCTCGTTAACTGTTTTTCTACTTCGTAACAAATCTTCAAGCAACAAACGCGCCAAATCCTTTGTTGTCCCTGTACAGTAGTCCAAGCTAATTGTACCATTTGTCGGAATGGCGGTCAGACCCGTTGTGATTGTTTTTCATATTCCTATTATCTTGCTTAAGTTTCCACAATGTATCACCATTTTGTTTTGCCGTGTGTCAAACATTTAAATGCGCTAGCTTGTTGGCTATTCAGTGGTTCAGCCACTTCTTCATCTTCTTTAGCTCCATTTTTCAAATGATGGAAATGAAGTTTGTTAGAATGAAATAAAAACTGGCTTTAATATGGCGATTGAATAAAAACACAAACTGTTTTTTGCGAACAAGCGTTTTTCAGCACAAATGTTCCTTGGCTTCTTTTCCAAGCTCTGAGTTTTGCTGGGATTTTTAAAAATTCAGGGAAATAGAAATGTTCCTTAAGCTTACACTTCATGTAGTGGCAAAGGTTTTTTTTGTTTCCGATGTATTACAAGTTATTGTTTGTTGTGTTTAGGGATGTAACAATACAATCATTTCATATCATGGTTATTTTGAACAAAATTATCACGGTTGTTATAACGGTATTGCTGAATTTAAGCTAGCTAGCAATTAACGCGTTAGATTGTGTAAATGAGCGGTATCACCGATTGAAGTGCAGTCATCAATCACTGTTTTATGATAGTTTTACTTTACAACGATAATACCAACTGTCGGGAGTTTTACCACGTCTTATGATTAATATGCGTAATGCATCAAATTATACTGAAGCATTGACACATTATGAAACACAAGTGTCTAGATGTGTGTATGTATCACTTCAAGAGGAAAACACATGCTGTGTTGTTTGACTGTGTTATAAGGAATAAACTCTTTTGGCTCTCAAGTGACGGTTCGTACTAAACAAAGTGATGTGCCGCATTTTACATTGTTTTTTGTCTATATCATAGATCTAAATTGAACTAAGATAAAGGTCAAGTTACGAGATAAAAGTTGTTGGATAATTTTGTTCTAATGGAAAAAAAATGTTTTATGTTTACTATTTGGCTCATAGACCAGAGTTGCTCTTTTCATATTCCTTTTTTCAAAGCTAGTCATTAAAAAAAATAAAAAAAATATATATTTACAACTATTATTTTATTTGCAGGTCAAATGTAATGTCTTTTTAAATTCAGCAGATAGCATATGACCATTATGAAAATTAAAACAGTATCAGTGCAGTGTCAATACAGGTAGGAGAGTTCCACACACTCGATGAGGCGTCATTTACCCATCGCCACTGCAAATAATACATCCTGAGTTGTGGTTGTAGTGGAACCCATTTAAGTCGACCACTGTTCATGCTGACAACCCGTATATGTCGACCATCTTATCAAGTCCTGATGCCGACATGCATGGCTGACTGCTTTTGTAGGACAATTCTAACTTGATACCTTTACAAAGTTGATCAGTTTATGTGGACATGTTGTTGTGTTGTTAGCGTCATCATTATCGCTCACATGCATATTTAAGTTGCATGTAATGTTTAAATGTGGAAGCAATAGCTAATTTCAGTTATGTCGACAACCTTTATGTTGATGAGTGTGAGCCAATCGTGGATGCTGACTTAAAAGTGTGCTACTTTATTAGGCTGGTTTTACAACGCTAACATGAAAATGTGTTTCATCTTCATCTTCTCACAGGGACAGAATGGGCCTAAAGGTGACATGGTAAGTTTTACTTTTTTTAAAACATTACTATTACTGTCCAGGTTGTAAAATGTTTACATGAAAAAGAACATTTCAACAATCACTGGACTCTGTGTTCAGGTCACTTTAGCCGCGCTTGTTTAGTTTGGCTGGAGAGAAAATTGAGTGTGAAAATATGGGCATAATAGAGATTCAACAGATGGAAGCGTTTAGCCACAAATTGGTTTGGAGAGTTGGCTTAGTGGACTAAATTGGGACCACTTGATATGAATATGTGGCTATTTCAGACTGGACTTACCCCTGCATACTTCAAGCATTTTCTTTCATTTCTAAATCATAGCAGTAGTAGTAAACACATGGCATTTGATATGTCATCCATCTCAATTGTTTACATGTCTAATCAGCTAAACCTAACCCCCTTTAAAGAGGAACTGCCTATCGTTCACAATCATTATGAAAGACATGACGACGAATGTTTTTTATTTTAAATGCATTCTAAATATTAAATACATTTGATCAAAAGTCTGCTTACGATGGAGGCTATGGGAGCCGTTCAATTCTGCCTGTAGAGCCCCTAAAAACCAGCCAAACACCTCCATTAGGGTTTTATATACATGATGTTAGTATATATGTAATGTAGTAACAGGCACATTTATAGTAACATTTAATATGTACGTATTTTGGTCATTGTAAGCATAAGGTGGGAGGTTAGGGGGGGGACAAGCGCTTTTTGTGTCGTTCTCGCCAGTTCTAGGTCCTAATGGCTGTCAAAGTGTCCCAACTTGTCGGATTATATTCTCAGCCATCTACTTTTTAGGTGAGATGCACGATTTCTGATCTACAATAAACTTACAGGGAACAGGGAACAGGGAAGCGAGGAAACATCAGACCACTTGATGATATAAACATAGGCACGCACGGAAGTGATCACATTGCCGCTATAAATAGTATGTCGGCGTTAGCGCTTATAATAACAATATTAGCAATACTCGGTTTAAAGTCACGAAATGTAAATTGAGTATTGTTGGTGCTTTTTGAATGTTTATTTATCGGATTTTATGGGTGAAATAATGGTGCTCTTACTGGCTATGCTGTAAGCGAAGTTTCGTTTACGTTTGTTTAATACTTAGAATGCATTAAAAAAAAATCCATCCGTGTGAACAATATGCAAATTCCCCAAAAAGTGCACTTCCCCTTTAAGACAAAAAAGTGAATTTTAAATTTGCCCTATCCATTATTGATATCAGATATCAGTCGATACCAGCAAAAAAAACAGACTTTGTCTAAAATCTCAGACAAATTCACAGAGGTGGCTAGCAAGTGCGGCTTAAGTATGTGCCACAACAGTGCAAAGATGCAAAGAAGTTTATGATCTTTGCCTCCATAGCGGCAAATAAAGTACATTTCTTACAAGTTGTCACAATCTTATTTGCCGGTGTAGAACCCCAACGCAGAGAATAAATAATAAGAAGAATAAAGAGCAGACTCAAAAAGGAGTGAAGAAAATAACTAAGTATGTTCACAAAAGGTGTAAAAAAGCATAAAACACACACAAAAAGTGTGGAGAGGATACAATTAAGATTACATGGCAGAGCCTCAGGAAACAAGAACCGTGCGTGGAGCCAAAGCAGAGGAGATGAACTCGACTGGAAGGGTGAACCATTAGGAATCTACTGGTCCCCGTGACTGCGTGGGTTCCCTCCGGGTACTCCGGCTTCCTCCCACCTCCAAAGACATGCACCTGGGGATAGATTGATTGGCAACACTAAATTGGCCCTAGTGTGTGAATGTTGTCTGTCTATCTGTGTTGGCCCTGCGATGTGGTGGCGACTTGTCCAGGGTGTACCCCGCCTTCCGCCCGATTGTAGCTGAGATAGGCTCCAGCGCCCCCCGCGACCCGAAGGGAATAAGCGGTAGAAAATGGATGGATGGATGGTGCCGAGTAAACGAACTAAAGGGCTTAAGTCAGAAGGAAATGGGAATCAGGTGTACGGGAAGGTGGCTCTGCCAGGTGACCCAGAAACCAGGCACTGCAACAAAAAGCATTAACGTGGCAGCGGAGCTGCCAGATCATGACACAAATATCCCTGCAGGACAAGGAAAAGCAAAAAAAAGCTACAGCTCGATCCAAGCCAGAGAGAGCAGAAGTCAAGAAGCCATTCTAACAGCTAAGCTAGCGTTAATGTAATGTAGCAAAACAAAAGTGGAATAAGTGTCTAGTGTACTTTAACCGAAGTGTAGCTGGAACTGTTACTGTACAGCGAAGAGTAAGCAGCTGTGAACAGGAAATGATCAAGTACTTTATTAAAGCGTATTAAGTGTAGAATACTACTACTACTACTCTGAGTATACACATCTAAACACCAAAAATGACAGAAAATGTGACCACAAACATCAGCAGCCAAAGTAAGAGCCTATGTTTTTTTTTAAATAGGTTTTAATTTGAAATTTTAACTTTAAATTTGGAAATGTTTCTATTATAATTTATATGCCAAATAATATATTGTGATAATTACTAACGGTCATTTATTACATTATTAATGATTGTTACAGCAAACGGTTTTGTAAACGACAGGGCTGTCTGTTCAGATATTATTATATGTTATCCTGTTGTAAATGTTTGTGCTTTCAACTGTACTTGTACAAATGAGGTGGAATATCATTTGGAAACACTGAAAATATTTTTCTATTTTGGAATAGTTGCAATCAAAGCAGAAAATTAATCACAACAGCTGTATTTTTAGCACTTTTTTAAAATTAATGTATACAGGCAAAAAACTTAATTGCTTTCAGATGATCAGCCAAACCTGCGTATGTGTTAATATATCCTTTTATATCCTTTTTGCTCTGTTGTCCTTTAAATTGTCTTGAGAGTCCATCTCCTCCCTCATATTCCTAAGAGAACATCAGAGCATACATTAACACAAACTCACATTAACAGTAATTTAAACACATAAAAGTTAACATTTTCTAATAAGAAAAAATGTACATAGCATGTACAAACAACTAATATGATTTGAAATTAACAAATAGTTCCAAAAGATCAATTATTTGAGTCCTGCTTTAAAAAGACATATAATAAGACATAAGTCAAGCTATTTAGGTATAAAAATGTGAAGAAAAAATGTAAAGTTTTTTACTTCCAAACATTGAAAAAAGCTCCAGCACGAATCCGCCTGCAATGTTCGAATATGAGGCTCTCTCTTTGGGTAAAGAGAGGACTCAAGAGTGAAGAGCAAAGAGGTTGCTCAACATTACGATAGTCGAGGTCTTGTATTTTAACACAAGTTTATAGACTGTAACATCTCTGATTTTAGATGTTTTGAATTAATAAATAAAGCTCTACTTACATTTTAAAGTTGCTCTTCCTCTCTGCATAGCGCCGCCATGTTGAAAATATTTTTCAAGAGCTGGGCACGTGAAGGATTTTGGGATATGAAAGGACACAAACGATACACCACATGCACACTTGTTGCTAATGGGAGAATAGGACAAATTTGGCGGCAAGATTCGAAGGACACTGAGCTTTTTGAATTGGGACAGCCTTCAGGCACCGAGATGATGTCAGCACCCCACAAACACGCACTGCGAATGGTGCAGCTGCCAAATTGAGACACAGCTATTGTACTTTCCACTTGGCCTGTGGTATATCGCCTGTCCCTTTCGTTCCAGCATAAATATTTCTGGGGTATTACGGGATAGAATCGTGTAATCATGCACACATATTCACTGTGTGCTAATTGTAAACATATTTTGAGGACAAACAACCTTTGTTCTTCTTGCAATGTGATTCAAGTCATGTCAGCTTTGCTGATGATCTGGCTTTCATCATACTGGCCATTGATTCCACTCGTTTCTTGAATGCTGATGGGCAGACTGGGGAAAATGTTCGCTAAAGTGACCCTAGCCTAGCATGGAAAAGGTTTTAAAATAACATTGCTTGTTGATTATTATGATTATTCTTCCCTAATTAGCCCCTATATAATAGTCTTCATCACATCAAGAAGATGTTAATGGGGGTTTGAGAGGCTGCCTGGTTTATATTAGCCGTACTGTTTTAAAAATGGTTTGTTGCTGCTAAACTGGTGGGGTCACCCATTTGGAGAGGAATAGATGTTTCAAAATCCAACCCCCTCCATGTATTCATCAATCAAGCAGTTCCTGCACATTGTCAGCTTATACCCCAGGGCATTGCTCACAACCACGATCAAACACTAGTTGAGCTAAGTCTTCGGTTTAAATGATGCGTTGACATTTTGTCTTATGTCAATAATGTTGATTGAAGGAATAGATTCACATTTCACTTCTGCAGTGACTTTGCTGAAACCTGATTACGGACTGTTGCTGTTCTCTTTCAGGGTCAACGTGGTCCTAAAGGACTCCCCGTAAGTCAGAAAAAGTAGACCATACAACATCAATCTCTTTCCAGACAACTTTAACCAACTGACATGTGTTATTTTCTTACTTAGGGGGAACTGGGACCTAAAGGAGAAAAGGTGAGTGGTGGTTGATTCCAATCAGACCACAGAAACGGGTCATGCTGTGATCTTTATTTTCCATAAAATTTGGGGGCGGGGCTCGTACAAAATAAAATCTAAGGAATCAGATTTGACTCTGAAAAACTTTAGTCGATAACAGCCATAGAATCCAGTGGAAGTAGAGTTGTTAACAAAATACAAAAAAGTTTGAAGTCACTGTGTTTAAAAATGTTACTGATTGTCAAGCGGCAGCACGTGTGCCTCAATGGTCCGTCCCACACCAGAAGTCAGGTGAGGTGGAGGAAACACAAAGAGCAGCAAATGGAAAGAGCTGTTTCAAAACAGAAAATACATAATGTTCACAATTATGTTTTTTCCAAGTGAAGTCAAAAAAATATACAGCGCTTCACTTTTTCCACATTTTGTTATGTTACAGCTTTATTCCAAAATGGATTAAATACATTTTTGTCCTCAAAATTCTACAGACAGTTCCCCAGACTATGTGAAAAGGTTTTTTAAAATTATTTTTGCAAATGTATTAGAAATAAAAAACTAAAAAAATCACATGTATTTAGAGCAGGGGTCACCAACCTTTTTGAAACCAAGAGCTACTTCTTGGGTACTGATTAATGCGAAGGGCTACCAGTTTGATACACACGTAAAAAAATTGCCAGAAATAGCCAATTTGCTCAATTTACCTTTAACTCTATGTTATTATTAATAATTAATGATATTTATCTTTGTGTAAAAACTGATCATCTTAATGATTTCTCACAATAAATATATATAGAAACAGATAAATATCATAATGCAACACTTTATTTTTATATTTTCTCTAAGTGCACATTTTTCAAATTTAACATTTTCAAATGATCACTTCTAAGACAGTCTTGTGAAATCACAATATCCCATTTTAACTAGCTAGCCACTAACATTTTTTAACAAATCATGAATTACTTTGCACCATGTTTGTACAAATAATAACTCATGTAAAATACAAAAGTCAACTCTCAATTTTTTAAATAAATCATGTCACACTTAGAACTGGACACCAAATCTGTTATCTGTTTCTTTGTCAGTTAGTGAAGACCAAGTCTTTAAAATATTTTCTTGGATTTTCAAATTCTATTTGAGTTTTGTCTCTCTTAGAATTAAAAATGTCGAGCAAAGCGAGACCAGCTTGCTAGTAAATAAATACAATTTTAAAAAATAGAGGCAGCTCACTGGTAAATGCTGCTATTTGAGCTTTTTTTAGAACAGGCCAGCGGGCTACTCATCTGGTCCTTACGGGCGACCTGGTGCCCGCAGGCACCGCGGTGGTGACCCCTGATTTCGAGCCTTTGCTCAATATTTTGTTGATGCATCTTTGGCAGTAATTAAAGCCTCAAGTCTTTTTGAATACGATGCTACAAGCTTAGCACACTTTTCTTTAGGCAGTTTCGCCCATACCTTTCTGCAGCACCTCCCAAGCTCCATCAGGTTGGACTGGAAGCGCTGGTTTTCGTCCAGGATGTCTCTGTACATTGCTGCATTGATGTAAGACAAGAACACATGTTTTTTTTCCCACGCATTCTAATTCGCAAAATACGGCGTGGCAAACAATGCAGCTAATTGGAGTACTCTATTGCGCCCATAAAGCCCTCTAAAAACCATCCAAAAACCAATAGCGATACTCCATGTCATCTGAATATTATCCAAGCATTAGGGATATTGTTATTATAACCGCTAACACAGACCAACTACTTTTAGCGGCCCGGTATATATTTATATATATATATATATATATATCATGGATCTCACTTGTATAGTAGAAGGTTGTGGCTATAAATTGAGAAGTTGGTCAACTTGACACTAAAGTTAGACCTGGAGTTGACAAGAAAGTCACAAAAAGACACTTGTTTGTGGGTTTGTTTGTTTTTAACCAGCATAAGGCTTATGATTAATTCTTCATCTAAACGGGAAGATATGAACATCCCATTAGTCGGCATCCCAGTGAGAGCAAACACTTACTGTACACTTGTACACTTACTGTACACTTGTACAGTAAGTGTTTATTTAATTATGTTCATATTTTATTTTATTTTTTCACTTGTTATGTTTCCCTAAAGCTGGATCTGTTTAGCACAGAGCTTCTAAAACTTGTAGCTCATCCTCCTTATATTCAGGGTAAAAAATAACAATGTTCTAGATGATCATTTGTCCCAAAGTAGTCGTTTTTGGCTCTCATGAAGTCTGCCATTATTAATAGTAGTTGTTGATAAAGGCAATAGCAAACGTTGTGATGCGTCTGTAAAATGACAAAAATATGTAAATATTACATGTTATTATAACTGTGCCTGTTACTACATTAGATATATACTGGCAGCTTATATAAAAGGTGGATGGAGATGTTTGGGTGTTTTTTTAGAGAGCTTTATAGGCAGAATAGAGCGACTGCCATTGTTAGCTGACTTTTGCTAGAGTTTATTTATGAGTTAAGAGTGCATAAAAAAGAAAAATGTGTGTGCTTGTCTCACATAAGAACTGTGAATGAAAAAAGCGCAGTTCTTCTTTAAAGACAGTGTAAGATTGTTAATAATAAACAGGTTAGTGTTTTTCATACCTACCATTGTTCTCTGTTTGACTAGCCCTTGATCAAACCTTTTCTAACATTCCACACAACAAAATAATACAAGTATGTACTAGGATTCGTGCTGATATCGTATCAAATCAATATTGGTAATGGCCAATACTCAAGGCTCAAAAGTTGTTATTGTACAGATAGTGATTTTTTTTTTTCCAAACACTTCAAAGGACACACTTCAGGATCTAAAATTGAATAATTATGTTCAAATAATGTGGTTTGACTTGTGTGGTTAAGTATTAATGTCATCCTCACATCTGTTTAAAACTTTGCTTTTCTCTCCAGGGTGTCTGTGGTGACTACACACATCGGGTAAGAAAACAGTGTCTCAAACTTGTTGTCATTATCATTGATTTTGATAACTGAACACAAAGCTTTTTGTCCCGCTGCTGATGGTTGCCTGGTGATCATGAGCTGTGCAGTTGTCAGCATTTTCTTTGCAAGACAAGAGACTACTGCAGAAGCCGAACAGATGTTGATGGCCAACACATGCGAGTAGTGCAGTTATTTCCGGTGATGTCTCTTGGGTTTGGCTACTTGCAAATTGTTGGACTACTAGCATGTTGTTGGACATAATAAGCTCCTTTGTTAGAGGGTGCTGAAAATAAGACTCCTGTTTGGAGACAGTTATACCCATTTTCTACATACACTAAATCCACTATGGACTGACAATATTTCACAATATTTGTCTATACAGTATAATATGTGTTGATATTGTTCATGAAATATGTTGAAATGTGTATCTCTACTGCTAAGAGAGGGAGGAGATCCTGAAAGAAAGTCTGTGCTTGGTGTTATTTTAATCTGTAGAGGGGCCGACTACCCTTTCCTTAACAAGCTGGACGGCGTAAGGATAAGGTGAAATATTTTGTAATGAGAGAGAGGATTGACTATCATGTTTGTTTTTATTACTACGGAAAATGCAGGCACACATATCCTCCTGAGAGCCAGTGCCTAATAAAGTAGACATTTGTGGACATGCAAATGAGGGCTATTTTTTACAGAATTTCTATTTAAGACAAAAGAAACACTGCAACGATTAGTTGACACTGTTGACATTTGTTGCAGATAAATTAATTAGTCGAAAATTGTCAGTAACGTCATCACTTGTGTTTTCCCGGATATAATGAACATGCGTGGGTTGGTGCGAACTGTGACCAATGCAACTGAAAAAGAGAAATTACTACTGGCAACGACACGGTGAGCGAAAACATCGCAAGCCTGGAAACATTTCACCCTTAAAGCATTGAAGCGGATATTGTTTTTAATGGCAGTACATCTGTAATAATTCAGCTTTTAAAGTGGAAGCTTGTTGCATGTCTGGAGCATCTGCGACTGTTCGCAGTAAGATTGTTGGCTAGCTCGCTATCAACAGAGGAAAGACAGAGTTGTTTGAAAGATAGCTTAAACTATCATTTTCTCGGTCTGCCAGCTAAACTTTGTCGATATACCTATATGTGCATCTTTTTTAAACACATGATCATCATCATAAAATTGTATTTTCCTTTGGAGGCAGCTAGATGGCTTTAATGTTGTTTTGTCTGTTTTTATTGCTCCTATTTTGGCTGTCCTTTATTTCCATACAAAAATTATTTTCTGTTTTTATCAGCACTTTGCCTGTCCTTGCTTTAAAATGGACAACAAATAAATAGTTATTATTTTTGTAATAGCCTAATGAGCAGCACAATTACAGTATAAATAAATATTTCTGAATTAAAGGGCCTGTTTGCAACTTCCTCACGTTACGTTTTTCAAAGCAATAAAATATAACAAGAACAACCGGCTATCTTATATTTCCATTAGAGGTTTAATAGAACACATTTGTTTTGAACTTTTCATTTTTCAGTATTACTAAGTTTATGTAATAACATTTTTTACCGGCCCGAAAATAATTATTAGTAATTATGGCGGTCACCCAGCCTGTGT
Organism: Entelurus aequoreus; assembly: GCF_033978785.1. Classification (NCBI taxonomy): domain Eukaryota; kingdom Metazoa; phylum Chordata; class Actinopteri; order Syngnathiformes; family Syngnathidae; genus Entelurus; species Entelurus aequoreus. Next base: position 54,623,324 of record NC_084739.1, read on the forward strand.
CGTCAACACGTACGCGCAGGGAGGGCGTGCACACATACAAATGCAGTCCAAGAGAAGTAACAAACAATTTGCAGTCATGTTGTTGTTGTGATAAAATATACATTCAATGGCAGCAAACGCTAACTTTTCAAATTGCTATCATTGCCTAACATTATCCAAAGCTAATGCTTCTGCATGTGTTACGTACGTACGTAGTTACGTCATTACGACCTAGAAGCTGGAAGAATGCGGGATATAATGCTTAAAATACATTGGAAAGTTAACGCCCTCTAGACATCTTTGCAAATGTTGCAAACAGCCCTTTAAAGTAGTCATCTTTATTGTTAGTTGGCACATGTCTAAAAATATCTGATGCTGAATTTAAAAGCCGATGGCTAAATTTAACCACTGAAGAGGTCTACGCTTCATAATCTGATAAGTTAACTATTTCTTTAGATAGTCGATGATTAGCTGGCTATCAAAAGTACTTAAAGTAAGCAAAAGTCCATTCCAGGCGGTTAATGATAAATTTTTCTCTGTTTGACTAATTTAACTTGATCAAACTTTTTTCAACATACCACACTACAAAATAATAAAAGTATCTACTATGAGTTATTCTGATACTGTATCAAATTGATATGGGTATTGGCCAATACTCAAAGTTCCACTATTGGTACCATTCCCTGTTTTCCAGTCGTTGTTATGGTGGTTGCTATTTTTCCTCATTTTCGATTTTGTTAGCATATTTGTAAACATGAGATTCCTGGCATGGAGGACTAGAAGGGGAAAAATCTCTTTGGATTTCAAAAATCTTAACATGTGTACCCCGCTTTAGTCTGACCGTTGGTTAATGGTTTATCACTTGCTGAAGTGACAACTTCTCCGTTGTACAGAGCCTATTTGTGCAGAATCTTCCGTTGAAAACCTTGGCTGCCTTACGCTCCAGTCAACCGCTGATGTTGAAGGTTTGTGGGTGGCCCCAAGCACCTTGATAGATAAACACTTTGGGGTGATAACATCACCATGTTGTGCCACAAAGAGAAGCAGTGCCATGCAACCAAGGCACTCCTCAAACATTCAACACTTTTCACCAAGGTTTATAAACTTTGCAAATCATTGAGTTGAATCATGTTGCGTCCAACAAGGTTTGTACAAGGTTTGTTTGAAAGATGTATATAAATCTTAATTGTCGGTGGGAATATACAAATGCTGAAGCTTGCCTACTTTCACTACTCCATTCAACCCCACATATGATATATTTCCATAGAAAGTGTTATATTTACATTTGCTTAATGACTTAAATGTGACCTCATGAAACACAAAAAAAGGGTTTGCAAACTTGACAACTAAAGAAGTGGAAATATGTCCTGTGTTTCTATGTGAAAAGTAGGCATGTTGTATGCAAGAACTTTGGTCTCAGTGGAGACAAACAAGATTATCAGTGAAATCAAGTTTTGATTTGATGATGCTGGTCATGTCAACAGAAGCGACGTATTGTACAGCCCTGTGTTGGACAGTTGGCCACAGTAAGTCTGGATGTGCACTGAAACTGTACTGCTGTACTCTCTTTGTGGCAAGACTGGTGCCCACCTGACTGCTGCCAAACTGCAATCTACGGGCCTGGCTATTGAAAAGGTGTGATGATTTTTAACCGTCCAACTCTTAGTGGTCAGAAAATAAAATTTCAAATTTGAGTACAGTGGAACCCGTGTAAATTATGTCGAAACTAGGGCTGTCAAATTAAACGCTTTAAATCATGTGATTAATCACAAATATTTATTTCATTAACCATGTATAAACAAAGATTAATCACGCAATTTATTTTGACCGCACATGCTCTTTACCTTAACTACGGATGGTTAACTGAAGTTCGGTCAGTGATCAGGTCAACGCAAACAACAGTGTAAAAATGAGTGAGGAGACAGTACTTTTGATAAAACTGTTGCTAAGTTTTGAGATAATAAGTGTTCTCAAGTAAAACATTTACAAAAAAAAATCCTTTACGGCAATCTGACAATAGATGTGTGTCAAAATAGTGGGGTCTTTTTTAAAGGTAGTTTAAATTGTGCAAGCAAGTAATTCACTGTGATTTATCAAAATGTATCAAAATTCAAAAGTGGGATTAATATTATTTTTTAAAAAGTATCATTTGACAGCACTCGTTGAAAGTGTCATCACTATCGCTAAGCAGTGGTTAACAGTAACATTGCTACTGTTTACTTACTGAGCATTAAAAACATCCACACGGTCATTTACTGTTAAGTGCAAAGTAAGCTTCAAATTAAAAGCATGGCAGTCTTAAAGCCCAACTTAAGAGCTTTCTGTTTTGGTTGATTTTGGCAGCGCAAGTAGACCAAAGCGGTAGTGTTTTGCCAGAAGAAGACCACATTTCCCATCAGGACTAGTGCATATAGCGTCAAACTGACATGATGTCTGCTGTAATATTGGCACAGATTATAAATATTACGTCTCTAATGGTTATGCTGATGTTAAATAGCATACTCTATCAAGAAATGATCTTGGATTGTGCTACAAACATGGCGCTACTACCAAGAATGTATCGGGGCGGATGCAGGTCCGAAGCAAAGAAAGACCGGCGGGAGAGTTTTTTTGAAAGAAAGAGTGTGAAACTGCGAACTATCTAGCTTGTGGCTATTCATTGCTAACATGCAAATTTCCGACATATTGTAACTTAGCAATATCATTTTGAGTTGAACATGGAAAGTTGCTTACAAGTCGGAACAGAGCCAAGGCAGCATCAATTGGAAATCCCTCCTCATCTTTGAGCTCACACCAGCGAGTAAAAGCCAGGGCAATCTTGATGCTCGGTTGTCCTTTTATCCGTGTAGACTCCGTTTTTCTTTTATGTCTCCTCAGACAAAACTTTTTGTTTCTTTGGTTGTTTTGGCACTTCGGCCATGTGAACAATAATTGCATATAGCCGTTCTTCTCCTTTTAGTTTTTTGGCGGCATGCAGGGATTCGCTTTGACTTCCGTCTTTTTAACGAATCGAGAAAGTGAGAGTGACGTATGCCGTAAAGCAAGTCAACACATTTGTAGTTTTTTCAGTGGCAGGGTCCCTGCCACCCTCCTCAAAGTTGATAACTGCCAGTAAAAGTGATACGCACTTTCTCAGGCCATGACAGAGGTGTCATTCAAATAGTTGTAAGTCCATGAAAGTTATGAAAATATTTTATTAATGTTGAAAAAGTTACTTGGTGCTGCCTTAACCTTGATTGTACCACAACAACTTTACAATGTGTAACCAATTATTTTTCTTTTAGATTGATAACCACCGGAAGAAATATCACATGGCCAAACATTTTCTTGTCATTGTAGTCAAAATAAACTACTAAATTAGCACAGAAGCTCTGCTAGGTAAAAATATAAAATATTGTACACAAGAATATGACTAAAAATATGCATGTAATCAAACCAGCGTATTGTTTTCAGTTATGTCGACAATTGTTTATATCCCCGTAGGAGTGTCTTAGAATAGTCGACCATTTAACATTTAGATTTGGTGGAGTTTGATTCAACTATCAACCTTGCAGTCAAATTGTTGTCATGGAGGAAAACTTAAACCCAGAGCCAACATTACAACGTAAGCAGCTCGTACCCCAAAATTACTTTGTGTTCGTTTTTTGGACATACTTTGGCCATGATAATGATGTCCAAAAAGTAAAGTAGTAGTTGAGAGTTGGATAATCATCCATTCGAATTCAAGGTAGACGGTTCGATTAATCATGATTTAGATTTTGTTTTAGACCTGCGCCCAGCGCTACCGTCGGATACGTAGTGTGCTAATGCCTGCTATCAGTCGTGGTGGAACTTGTCGGAAATTGAATTGTACCACAATGCTGCATTCTGGCAACAGTAATGATCTTGCTGCAGGTTCACTTACGGAAACGTTAAAACGTTTACTTTTTGTTGATAGTCAAGTTTGATCATCTTCTCTGCCACCCATCCAGAGCCAAAGGTGGGGCCGATCCGTTGAACCTCGCTAAACTTTCCAGTCTCTGCTGTGTTTGTTTATCGTAGTGTGAAAAATGTGCAAATGAGATTTGTTTATTTACGTGGATCCCCATTAGTTATTAGTGCTCTTAAAGCATACATGCCAGTATACAAAAAACATTTTGATCGTCGACTACGGCCAAAATCGAATAAATCAGATTCGACTATAGAAATCCTTAGTGGAAGATAGCCTTGTCAACATAATTAGGTTCCACTGTACATAAATGTATACATCACATCTGCCATTACATGCCCATAGTTTGCTGTGCCTTTCTTTCTTTGACCTAGTCTCTTTTGCCTTCTTAATTCCTTGCTTTTCATTGTCTCGTTATGTTCTATCCTCTCTTTCCCTCATCCCTCCCCTAAACCCCTTGTTCCTTGTTGTGGCCTCCTGGTGACCTTTGCCCTGTGACCATTTTTTGCACCGTTGGCCACCTGTGCATTGTGATTGCCCCCCTGGCAGATGTTGCCCATCACCGTGCGCAACATGCCCTCAATAAGCCCTCTAATCCTAAAACGCCTCAAGGTACAATTCTCTCTTCACCCTACTTGTCCCTTCCTCACTGCTCTGTGGATGCAAGCTGCTCTCAACCGTCGCCAGTCACGCTGAAATTAACCAACTTTTGGCTGCGACAGCTTAGGAATGTTAAGTGACGTAGAAGGCCAAAGGTCTTTTCTTTCAATAATATAAAAAATTACCATTCGATGGATAACTTTATTCAATTTGAATAACACCAGATGTGTCTCTGAATTGTCCGTGAGTGTGAATGTGTGTACCCTGTGATTGACAGGACGTGCAAAGTCAATTGCGGTAGTCAGATGGAGCCTAAAAATGACATAATTGATTGAATAAAGTTTGGCTGCACAGCTAATTTATTTTAGGCTAAAAGCAGTTATGTGTACATATTAGTGTAATTTCTGACTAAGTCATAAGTCGTAACAAGATGCTCTACTTGTTAAGGAAGACAAAAACAATTAGCATGTGGATTTTCTGTGTAATCTCCCAACAATTGTCTGCAATACTTCTTTCAATCCAATTATTTGAAGTTTTGTTTATAAAGTAAGTATAGCGTGACCTAAGTTTACCATAAAACACACACAAGACTTATTAATGTTGGATTTAGTAAAGAGATTACACTGAATACAATTAATTTGAATTTTGAAATAGCAATTGTACCGGCAGTAGTAAATGCTGATAAGGATCTTGTCAGACTAGTATTTCCTAACAGGGTCAAAGTCAGTCTTCCTGGCCCTGAGCCAGACCACCTTCCAATTGAGCTTGTGACATTCCCAGCACTGCGATGGATTTTCAAATATTTTTCACATCTGGAGTTTTAATTTAGTGCTTCTGTTATTATGTTATTCTACCCTTTTGGGCGTCAGGGCCTGGATAAGGAGGTATTTCATATAGGATCCATTTAAAGTGATAGCTTACTCAAGTAACATACTGGATCATGACACAGTCATGGCCGTGGATTATTATGGTCACGTAAAAGTCGGGAATTTCTATATTAAAACATTTGAACACAAATGTTTCCGTTTAGGTTAAGAATGGACCTTCAGTCTCAAGCTTCCTAACTGCCTTCCTAACTGCTTGCCGTGCATCTCAGCTAACCTTACGCTGTGCACCCCCCCGGCTGCAGGTTTTGCAGTGTGATGTGAGTTTGTTGTGCTAGCTGCTATCATGACCCAATGTGGCAAGGACTTTGCCACATTTGAAGGTTGTAACTCAAGGTCTCTCAGCAGGGTGAGCCAGGAGCGCAGGGCCCCCCTGGACCTCCTGGGCTTCCAGGTAACCCAGGTCTGAATGGAGCCAGTGGCCCGCCAGTGAGTATCATCGGAATCCTGATGCTTAGAACATAAACCTCCGGAAAAAATAATCATGTTTTGTTTTGTCATTGTTTTATTTGTCCTGACTAGGGATGCGCCAATCGATTTGCCATGAATCAGTATTGGCCGATTATTGTGAAAAAGCATGTGATCGGCCATGGCTGATCAACGCCTTTAAATGCCGATCACAAACACAAATCCCTCTGCCTGACACTTTATTTATTTTTGATCTAGCTGACGGGCGGCTAACAGCTAACTGTATGTTCATACACAGTGTGGAGCATACTTGCTAACCTTGAGACCTCAGAATTAGGGAGATATTCAAAAGGCCCGCTGGGGGTCATTTTCATATATATATATATATATATATATATATATATATATATATATATATATATATATATATTAGGGCTGCGAATCTTTGGGTGTCCCACGATTCGATTCAATATCAATTCTTGGGGTCACGATTCCATTATAAATCTATTTTTTCGATTCAACGCGTTTCTCGATTCAAAAACGATATTTTTCCGATTCAAAACAATTCTCTATTCATTCAATACATAGGATATCAGCAGGATATACCCCAGTCTACTGACATGCAAGCAGAGTAGTAGATTTTTGTAAAAAGCTTTTATAATTGTACAGGACAATATTTTATCAACTGATTGCAATAATGTAAATTTGTTTTAACTATTAAATGACTTAAAATATGACTTATTTTATCTTTGTGAAAATATTGGACACAGTGTGTTGTCAAGCTTATGAGATGCGATGCAAGTGTAAGCCACTGTGACACTATTGTTCATTTGTATTTTATTTTTTATTTTATTTTTGTAAATGTCTAATGATAATGTCAATGAGGGATTTTTAATCACTGCTATGGTATGGGCAGCACCTGTGAAATTTAATTTGCAGGAAAGGAGTGAGTTAAGGGTTGAATTGTCCGTCCTAGTTCTATTCTCTGTCACTATCTTTCTAACCACGCTGAACACCCTCTCTGATGATGCATTGCTGTGTGTCACGCACAAAAATGCCTTCATCAAATGCACCAGAGTCTGGAATCTTCCATCTCTCCCTAGCATGGCCCAAAACCTGTCAATCCTTGCTTCCTGAGGAAGATCTTCCCTGCCAAGCACTTGGTACTCCAGTACTCCAGGGGGTGAACAAGGGGATGGGTCAAATGCAGAGGACAAATTTCACCACACCTAGTGTGTGTGTGACAATCATTGGTACTTTAACTTTAACTTCTTCCCTAAGGCTATCCAGGTCCAACCACAGCTGCGACAGACTTTTCCCTAGCTCTATAACTGCAAATGAAAATGAGCCAATTAAGCACAAGTGAGCTGGGGATATAATTACTTTCTCTGGTCTTATCCTCTATAACTTCTGAAGTTGATTATTAAACAACTACCGCCATCAATTAAAAAAGGGGATGCACCTGAGTTTGGGGAAAATTGATGCCGTGACTCTGGGTCCAACACAGTCAGGTTTTGGAGGATGATGTTGTCGAGGGGGAATGCAGTCATCATCTTTGTGGTCACACCTACTCAGAAGTCTCTCACTGCCCTGTGACACATGATCAGATCAAAAATTACAGCCATTGTATGATGGGATATCAGTTAGTTAGCTCTTAGGAGGTAAGCTGATTTGGATAACACAATAATCATAATGTTCACTTGATCATCATTGAGACAGAGGAGGAAAGTTCATCCATGTTGTCCTCTAAGAGGCTTTGTGCAGCTGCTCCAACAAAGAGTTCGCTGTCTGGCAACTGTAGTCTGGCATCCTTGAACTTGATGTCCTTCAGTGGGACATAAGCAATAAGGCTGGCAGGGAGAAATCTTCCCATTAATCTTCTCACCAGGCTGGTCATCTCCTGGTGCAGCCTATGAACAATCACTCCTCCAGCCTAGAAACATGTGATGGATTATCAGTTATAAAAAAAATGATGATAACAGCATTATTTATTATCATAATTATTTAAGTTTATCTTTTAAAAGGCTGGCTGACCTGTAACATAACATTGAACTCTGCCAGTGGTTTCAGAGCCTGGGAGAGGAAGAGGGAGAGTTTCTGAGTCAGTGAACTCTACAAACTCTTTGAAGATTTCACAATTTTTGGCACTAAAGTTGAGAAAAGTAAAAAAAATAATAAATTTAAAAAAATAGGAAAGAAATTGTTAAATAATGAAAAGCCAGAGAACCAAAATGACATCCAATAACTGTCAAATTGTGGCACAGAGGCTCTCTTTTAACTTATGTGCAAGTGTAACATGCGGCATATCAATATGCTTACCTGATGTCAAAGTGAGCTTAAAAAACTACTGAGGATGTCTTCAATAGGCTGGCGTAGATAAATGGTAAATGGGTTATACTTGTATAGCGCTTTTCTACCTTCAAGGTACTCAAAGCGCTTTGACACTATTTCCACATTCACCCATTCACACACTGATGGCGGGAGCTGCCATGCAAGGCCCTAACCACGACCCATCAGGAGCAAGGGTGAAGTGTCTTGTTTAAGGACACAACGGACGTGACGAGGTTGGTAGAAGGTGGGGATCAAACCAGGAACCCTCAGGTTGCTGACACGGCCACTCTCCCAACCGCGCCACGCCGTCCCCCTAATGCCACATTCTGTGGCCAGCTGGACCAGATGACAGATGCATCTCATGTCAATTAGGGATGGCTGCACAAACTCCTTTAAAAAATATATATATATACTGAATATATTTAGAGAGCAATTTTCACTGACAGCAGCCACAAAATTACTTTACAAGAAAAATGTAAATACAAAATACATACTTTATCCGTTTTTGTCATTTTTGTTAATGATTACAAATTCAAAGAATTATTCCCTAAACACAGGTAAACTTTGAGGGCAAAAACCTTTAGGATTTAAATGAGTAGTAGATCGTATTTTTTTTTTTTTTAGTTATTGGGTACAATCGACTTTGTTTTGCACAAACATTTGTATGTGATAAAAGAGAATAAGGAACTAATACAAATATTGTGTTGATATGGTAAACACAAAGACATTTACAGTTGATGCATGTAATTGGTATCAGCTGGTCTCACTCATAGAAGATCATATCAAATCGGCAGCATAAAACCGTGATTGGAACATCCCTAGTCCTTACTGCCCAAAAATAACAACATATGCTAAGATTGTTCAAACATATTACAGCGTTGCTGGGAGTTCTTCTTTCCTGGTTCCTAGCATGATTTGGAGCACAGCTTTTAATAGTTGTTAATATTACATGTCTTTTGTTACGTATGTTGTTGTTTATTATTTCCCGTAGTGGTGATAGTTTTCATACTGTATATGTTGGTGTGTTTATCTCTTTAATCTTTTAAATTTTGACTGCATGGCCTTTTTGTATTCCCACTGTGTAATTAACCTCATTGCTAGTTCTGTTTTGTTTACTGCATACAAGCAATCTAAGGGGCGTTCAGGGGTGCTACTTGAGGTTTACACAATATTTTATTGATTAATTATGTGCCACAGGGTAAGCCAGGAGAAGCAGGAAAACCAGGAAAAGACCCAAGGGTGAGATTCTCTTCCGTCTTGCATTTTTTTAAATGAAGAGTAGTTGATGTAACACTGATCATGTATTTATGTCTGCAGCTTTTAACAGGATTAAAGGTAAGTGAATTAATCTTCTTAAGTTTTAAAATTTTTCAGATTACTGATGCTTCTCGTGCAGTGATTCTCAAACTGTGGTAGTGGTATGCGGGCTCCATCTAGTGGTACGCCAAAGAATCACTTGATCAAAGTACATTGTTTGATTTTCCTATATTCAAACACAGTGTACCTATTTAAACTGTGTGTTGTTACAGTGGCCACAAATATTAAATATACTTAAGTAATAATAATAAAACATCTGCTTTGGTTTTAGTCAATACTTGGGCCTACTATGCTACTGTATTTTAATGTTGGTCATTATTGTGGTACTTGGAGAGCCAGGTTTTTTCTTAATTGGTACTTGGTGAAAAAAGTTTGACAACTACTGCTCTCGTGGTAACAACCATATTATTGACTTAGAAAACAAATACATGACATACAGTTTGCTTGTCTGTATCCAGTAGCTGCCACTACTGTATGTGTCACACTGACAGTTTAAAATAAACTTTAAAATCATTGAATGTACTTTGGGTTCTTACTTCAGGGTGAGCCAGGTACGTCGGGGCAGAAGGTGAGCTAATTATGCATATCACAAAATAATAATGCATGCATTTCAGGTTTTGATTAAAGAAAATGTGGGCTTCATAAATGTCTGTCTGTCCACAGGGTGATCGAGGAGATATTGGCCCCTCAGGTGCTGAAGGCCCAAAGGTATGGAAAATTAAATGATTTATGCATTATATTGATATAATATTCATAAGGTCAAAACATTGATCAAGGGATCAAATCGGGGCCGCTTTTTGGCTTGGTTAATTGATCGGCGATCGGCTGATGAGCTAGCTGAGAAGCCCAGTCGATCTTTACCGCTGCTGTGTCCTAGTGTTTACATGCTAAAAATTTGATTCATGTGAAAGAGTCCTTCAAAAGGGATGCATTCTCTGGGAGATACAATACCATTTCCGGTCGAAACCTATAAAACTACCCAAAAATAGTGCCCATCCTTAACATGAAGACATACCTGCTGAATGGATTGTGCTTGCTATTTTGCTCATTTATGAGACGCAATTCTCTGCGCACAAATTTAGTAAATAATCTTTGCGTGCTATCAAGTTTGCACATGTTTTAATACACGCAAACCTTTAGTAGATCATGACCTATTTGTGTCACATAAGAAACCCTCAAATTTAACAGAACATCACCAACAACAACTTCCTGCTACTGTAAAAGTCAAGGTTGATATTTTAGAAACTGGTGACAAATGGTGGCACATTAAGAAACTCAACAGATAAATGAGTAAATGTAATGTCAAAGTAAGACTTTGCCTTTTATTTAGTTGGGTCGTAAGCTGTCTGTAAAAATTGTCTCATCGAGCTAGACCATTGTATTCTCAAGGTGGTGAATCGATCGCAACTGGACTTGTTCAGGTTTTCATAAAAGATGTTACACCTCAGATTCCCAGGCAGGCTTCATCCGTTCATGTTTAAAAATAGCTAGGACAGCCCTCGTCTGAAGGGATAATCCAACATACAGTATTTATTCCCTAAATTAGATGTGACCGCCAATCAAGAATGGTTTCACTATTTTGGATGACAGTCGTTAAAGATACAGTGGAGTGAGACCTCTGCTAGCTAGTTGTTTGATACATTATTTGTCTAAAATGTTTCACTCTTTTAGAAAGAGATCTAAGAACAGCATTGTATGATGAAGATAGGTGGTGTAGCAGAACTCCCGCTTTGTTCACAGAGGTTTTTTCAAGCTTTACATATTGCAGATAGCCTCCCTCCGTCTTCTCTATGCAGAATGAACAGACTCGTTGTAAATTGTAAACTAAAATGATGCAGATTGCATCTGTTGCAACATTGGGCTGCATAGGTGAGGTGGGGGGATTTTGACAATTAAGATTTTTAAACAGGCTAAAACCATCCCTTCTAAATATGCTAAGAAGATTTACACATTGAAAGTAAAACAGCCCGAGTCTGAGACCCAGCTGTGTTATGGATGAAAAATTATATTATTATTATTAGTAGTAATTAGCAATACCAGAATTGCATTAGTTGATACTGACACTGATGAATTTCCACAATTTCCTATACTTATTCGATACCACAATAAAAAAATAAAAAACAACCATGTACTTTTAAATTTGCTAATTTATTTAAATGTGTTTCAAATTGTTAAGTATTTAAAGCCCCACTTAAGAACTTTCAGTTTTGGTTGATTTTGGCGGCACCAGTGAGGACCAGCGCATAGGTTTAGCCAGTCAGTATGACTGATGTTTCCACAGTAGGAAGCTAAGTATTCAATACTCAAACTTTATATTTGCAATTTGCAGTCATCAAATTGTTTATTCTTTAAACAGTACTTTTGAGTCTGTTGCGTAGCTGGTCATGCCATTGTGGAACTGCAAACTAACAAGCTGGTGGCTATATATTGCTACCACGCAAATTTACAGTAGGTAACATTAGCATTAGCATCTTGATTTTAACATAGAAAATTACTAATTAGTCCAGCAGGAACAAAGGCAGCATTGGTCTGAAATCCCTCATTGTCTTTCAGCTCACGCCAGTGAGTAAAAGCTTCCAATTAGGGCTGGGCGATATGGCCTTTTTTTAATATCTCGATATTTTTAGGCCATATCGCGATACACAATATATCTCTCGATATTTTGCCTTAGCCTTGAATTAACACTTGATACATGTAATCACACCAGTATGATGATTCTATGTGTCTACATTAAAACATTCTAGTTCATACATTAATATATGCTCTTTTAAACTTACAGGCAGAGAAGGAAATCACAACTAAGTCAATTTACCAAAACTGTATTTATTAAACAGTTATTAAGTAGTGGCACAAACATTCATGTCATTTCCAAAACAGAAAGTGCAAGATTGTCAGAGACATTTTAAAACAAGCTATTAGTGCACTTTTGTGCACTAATAACTAAGATGACTTATCAAAACAACACTAAATTAAAGTGCACTTTTTGTACAGAACGCCACTACAATAGTTTAAAACATGATGTCACACAAGATATTTCAATAAGTGTCAAATAAAAATGAGCTGCATAATAGGAAATCAAATAGTGTTCGTCCTTTGCTATGTGGTAGGTTACTGCAGACTTTTTGATTGATTGAAACTTTTATTAGTAGATTGCACAGTTCAGTACATATTCCGTACAATTGACCACTAAACGGTAACACCCCAATACGTTTTTCAACTTGTTTAAGTCGGGGTCCACGTAATTACACGTATTCCATGACATTATCTCCTTTTGTTGACTCTTTTTTTCATACGGTGTTGATATGGAAATGTTTGCCTCAGCATTTTGATGGTGTGGGCGTGTGGCACCGAACAGAGATGTTGACATGCGGAGTAAGCACTCTTCGTTCTCTAGCGGGTGACTTTTCAAATGATGCTACATATTAGCTGTAATGCTACTTTTTGTAGAAACGCTTTCGCCCCACACTTGACAAATTACTGTTGTCTGTTCGACATATTCCCACTTGAAGCCAAACCACAGCCAGACAATGGACCCCCTCCTGTTTTTCTTGGGAATTAATTCTTCCTTCATTTGTTACCAGATTTTCACCTTCTTTCTTTCTCTTGTATTACCACTCGCATCACAGCTAACGTTACCCATGCCGATACCTCTCTGCTGCGCGAGGGCGTATACGTATGTGACGTATGACGTGACAGTATGTGACGTGTGTAAGAATGTGCGCTTGCTGTCTGTGAGAAGGAGAGACAAGACAGAGTGGGAAGAGCCTGTCGTGTAATGCCAGCAGCTAAAAGCAACTGCGTGAGAACGTATACTCGAATATCACGATATAGTCATTTTCTATATCGCACAGAGACAAACCCGTGATATATCGCGTATATCGATATATCGCGTATATCGATATATCGCCCAGCCCTACTTCCAATGTTCTTTTTTTGTCTCCTCAGACAAAACTTTTCGTTTCTTTGGTTGTTTTGGAGCTTCTACAATGATAGCAGTAATTGCATGCAAGGGTTCTTCTGAGTTTTTAACAAATAGGGAATGGGTGAGTGACATATGCCGTAAAGCAGTCCTTCTCAAATAGTGGGATGGGCCCCCCTGGGGCACAGTCGATGCCAGGGAACGAGGAATGGCCGGTGTGTTTTTTCCTTTAATGTTAATAAGCTTACAATGTTATGCATAGGTATAGATATACAAATGTTATAGACAATATATACAAAATATTGTCTTTGTCTATCGAGGGCGTAACAGAAAATAACTGAGAAGCACTGCATTAAAGCAAGTCAGCACATTTGTAGTTTTTAATAATAATCAGAATACTGCATATTTCTGTAGTATTCTAATTATTTTCTGATGCTGAAGCGGCTGAAAAGAGCTTCTTAAAGATTATTGATTTGTAAAAAACAGAAATTATTCCATCTAAATTAATCTTCCTTGCAAAAAAATCAACCCATAATCTATGTAAACAAATTCAACAATCTATATGAATTTATCACTGTTAGAGATTGATGGATTTAGCAGCACGGAGATATGCCGTTTATCCATTTTCTACGTGTATTCATTCCCATCCAGGGACTTTTTTGCATGCATCCCACATCCAAACTAGTTCTCCAGCACCCTCTAGTGGACACTTGTAATGCTTCCTCCACTCTCAGGTCTAATTGCTTTCTTTCTACTTTTATTCACAGGGTGGCCAAGGAAACAAGGTAAGATTATGTTGTTATTCAGATCATTGTTCAGCATGTTTTCTATACTAAAACGATTTTTTTATTTCAAAACATGCCTAACAAAGTTACATTGAAGTGTGTCACTTGCACGATTAAACACGTCGGGGAAGGATTGGAAAGAAGCAGAGTTTATTTGATCTGATTCCTAGCCCTTGTCCAGGTCTCAGCAATTACTGATAGTTTGTCCACTTTCTGTGTCCCACCAGGTTGTCATTGTTATAGTGAAAGCTAAGGATACATTGTACATACATACATAAATCTATATTTATTTTTGTCTGTTATCAATAAGCATTTCTGTCAATATGCCAGATGTAGCCACAGTCCCTACGCAGACCGTAAAAGTCACCTTAAAGGATAAAATAACATATTTCATAAAAATATATAAATTACACGACAACACAAAATGTATGAATAAGTGAAACATGTAAATTACAGACATAACACACCAACAATCAGACATCAATATTCTAATCCTTACTGAGATTTACTATTGGATAAATAAAACCGTTGACAAATACTTTTTTAACTTAAAGTCAACTTAAAACTATGCCAGCTTTAGCTGTGTGTGAGAATATTAAAACTTTAAAGGTGAGCGATTCTGAGAATTTTGGTATCAATCCCGTTCCCAAAAGCAAATAACATCCGAACTGCGATTCTTATTTATTTCAATTCTGAACTGATTCATTATTTTCAAAAATTAAGTATTTATAAAAACAAAAAAAGGTAAAAATCTATTTAAAAAAATGTTTAGGCCATCTCTACACTTACTTGCTGCGCGTGAGAGAAGCTTTTGTAACCTGTGAAAATGTTTGATTGTAATTTTTATACCAAATGATATATTACTAAAATCAGTTTAAATCGAGAATCATGTTGAATCGAATCAGCACCCCAATAATTCAGTTCAGTTCAGTTTCGGTTTATTTTGAACATGCATACGATACAATGTAATGCATCACACATTTCCAGTTGTTTTATTACAGCACGGAAGAAGCAGAGTTTATTTAAACCTACCCATGTTCATATCATTGCAATTTTATCCCATTACCTTGTTCTCTGTAACAGAACAGTGAATAAATAAATAATACATAATGAATATACCATAGTAAGTAAACAAATATTAAATACATAAATAATCCCCCCCAAAAAAAACAAAAAGGTTCAAGATGTTTATCATAATTGTTCTTCTTTGTATTTTGTGAACATTTGTAGTTTGAAAAGTCTCTGGATCATATTGGTGCTTTGTTTGATTTATTCGGTTAATCCATTCTATAATTGTATTCCACAAACGGATATGCTAAAGGTTTTAAGTGTTGTACATGCATACAAATGTTTTAATTTAGATTTTCCTCTAAGGTTATATTTCTCCTCTTTTGTTGAGAAGAATTGTTGTACATTCTTGGGTAGCAGATTATAGTTTGCTTTATACATCATTTTAGCTGTTTGTAAATACACAAAATCATTGAATTTCAATATTTATGATTCAATAAATAAAGCATTTGTATGTTCTCTAAATCCAACATTATGTATTATTCTAATTTATCTTTTTTGTAACACGGTTAGTGAATGAAGCGCACATTTGCAGTTGTTTCCCCATATTTCTACACAAAAACTCAGATACGGTAACACTAGTGAGCAGTAGAGAATATGAAGTGATTTTTGGTCCAGAACATATTTTGCTTTATTCACTATTGATGTGTTTCTTGCTACTTTATGTTATATATTTTTACAAGAGGTTTCCAGTTCATTGTATCATCTATTACACCCAAAAATGTGTTTTCTTTTACCCTTTCAATGTCTACTCTGTCTTTTTGTATTTGTGTTTGACTTTCTCTTCTACTGCTACCAGATAGCATTATTGTAGTTTTACTGAGATTCAAAGATAGTCTGTTTTTGTCAAACCATCTTTTTAATTTGTTAATTTCTTCTGTTATCATTTGTATTAGCTTTTGTGTATTCTCTCCTGAACAAAACGCAGTTGTATCATCTGCAAATAATACTAACTTTAAGTCCTTTGTGACTTTACAAATGTCGCTTATATAAAGATTGAACAATTTTGGTCCAAGTATTGAACCCTTAGATACGCCACAAAATATTTACAGCTCTGAAGATGTGTGTTCGCCTATCTTCACGTATTGCTTCCTGTTGGTTAAGTAGCTTCTAACCCAGTTCAAGACCAACCCTCTGATTCCATACCTTTCTAATTTGTTTATTAAGATGTTGTGATTAATTGTGTCAAATGATTTTGTTGAATCCATAAACACTGCAGCAGCACATCTTTTGCTATCTATTGCATTGATGATCTCTTCCGTTATTTCGATTAATGCCATTGATGTTGAAATGTTGGCTCTTTATCCGTATTGATTGTCTGTGAGTGTTAGATTTTTTTTAATGAATTTGTCCAATCTGTTGTTAAACAGTTTTTCAATAATTTTAGAAAATTGTGGAAGTAGAGGAACAGAGGTGTAGTTTGTAAACTGGTGTTTGTCACCAGTCTTATAAATCGGTACAACTTTTGCTATTTTCATTTTATCTGGGAATTGGCCTGTTTGAAATGATAGGTTGCTCACATATGTTAAAGATTCTGAAATCTCTTCAGTAACCTTTTTTATTGTTTCCATATAAATTCAATTACAATCAGTTGAGGTATTGGATTTAAATGTTTTCACAATATTGATTATTTCCTCTTTTGTCACTCACTAGAGTTGGGGTTTTTGTCTATAGGGTCATTAAAGTCCTCAACTGCCTCGGGATCTGGAATCTTTTCCTCCAGATTTGGTCCAATGTTCACAAAGTACTTATTGAAACTTTCAAGTACTTTGTTCATATTGTCATCATATCGTGAGTCCCCACTTGTTATGTTCAATTGCACCTAATTATTTAAGAAAAACGTTATTAGTGCAAAATAACAATGTAACCAAAATGTAAATAGAAGAATGTAATCATAACAACATAAATAACTTCCATAGTAGTCAGATAATTATGAAACATAAATTGTATTAAAAAAATCATGTCAGTGGTACAAGGGGAGGGGCCTGAGTGAGTAGTAGCAGAGCTGTTGCACTGACAGACTAGAAGAGACATGAAGTTGCATGAACAAAAAACACAAACTATTTTAATTTACTGGACATATAGATGACAAACTGCAACAAAAGTATTGATCCCATCACACTAGTGTGGATCACATACCAATACCAATAATAATAAAACTACCAATACCAAGAGCCACCTTGGCATCGATATTAATGATATTTGGATAAATACACGCACCTCTAGTAAACCTCACTGCCTGACATCTCAAGAGGTTGGCTGGTATGTGGATTGGGACCAGAGGTGGGTAGAGTAGCCAGAAATTGTACCCAAGTAAGAGTACTGTTACTTTAGAGATGTATTACTCAAGTAAAAGTAAGGAGTAGTCACCCAAATATTTACTTGAGTAAAAGTAAAAAGTATGTTGTGAAAAAACTACTCAAGTACTGAGTAACTGATGAGTAACCTGTTCGTTTAATGATGACGGCAGCAAATAATGCACAAAAAAACATAAAAATAGCAATGAGCAAATTCAGAGCCAGAAATATCTCTTAAGCAACTAAAAAAATAATATATTTTAAATAATAATACATTAAAATAAATTGAGCCACAATAACTTAACAGCATCATAGGCTCAGTAGGCATTCATTGATTGATTGATTGAAACTTGTATTAATAGATTGCACAGTACAGTACATATTCTGTACAATTGACCACTAAATGGTAACACCCAAATGAGTTTTTCAACGTTAATCAATTACTTAATAAATGACCAAGTCGAGGTGATCTACCTCATATATATATACATACACACACACACACACACAGACACACACATATATATATATATATATATGTATTTATATTTATTTATTTTGCCGTTTTTGTTCACATGTTAAAGGTGTTTTAATGACTATACATGCATGTTTAACATATAGATTTCTTTCTTTTATGAAGACAAGAATATAAGTTGGTGTATTACCTGATTCTGATGACTTGCATTGATTGGAATCAGACATCAGTGCTGATAACGTCCACGTTTTCAAATGGAGGACAAAAAAAGTTCCTCCTTTCTGTCTAATACCACATGAAAGTGGTTGGTTTTTGGCATCTTATTTGTCCAGCTTCCATATTCGTTTTTATACACTTTACAAGAAATACATTGGCAGCAAACTCCGTAGCTTGCTAGCTTGTTTGCGCTGGCTTTCAGAGACTCCTATTTTGTTAGCGCAGGCGTGATGGAGCGGCACTTTTATTGTGAAGACAGGAACTGTGCGGTCAGTCTTTAGGCTTTTGAGAGAGGTACGGTTGAAATAAAACAGTGTCTTTTTTCCTTCATACTTTTGATTGATTGATTAAAACTTTTATTAGTAGATTGCACAATACAGTACATATTCCGTACAATTAACCACTAAACGGTAACACCCGAATAAGTTTTTCAACTTGTTTTAAGTCGGGGTCCACGTGTGACGGTCATGTGACCGCCTGGCTCTGTTTGATTGGTCCAACGTCACCAGTGACTGCATCTGATTGGTGAAACGGAGTCAAACGTCACCAGTGACTGCATCTGATTGGTGAAACGAAGGCATGCGTAGATCCTACTTTGAAGGTCTGTCTGACAAACCAAAACAAACAAAGCGTGCATTAACAGATCGATAAAAATCAGTAGCGAGTAGCGAGCTGAATGTAGATAAATGGAGCGGAATAAAAGTAGCGTTTCTTCTCTATAAATATACTCAAGTAAAAGTAAAAGTATGTTGCATTAAAACTACTCTTAGAAGTACAATTTATCCCAAAAGTTACTCAAGTAGATGTAACGGAGTAAATGTAGCGCGTTACTACCCACCTCTGGTTGGGACTAGTGCTTTTAGCCTATTAGCTACTCAACTCTCAATCAGGAAGGAGGTGTGGGGGCAATATCAGTGTGCAGCGCTGATCCATGCGGAATGGCTTATGTTTCACAATGACAGTCAATCATAACATTGTAAACTCTTGAGACCCAGTATCCTCTGCAGTGAACATTTGTGTTCCTGTGGAAAGCCCACTTCAAAGCCCAAACCTTCATGCGAGACAGCTGCAACTCCATGGAGTTTATTTCAGAACAGGGGTTTCTTTCCTGGTCAGCATCATCTCAGTCCTGGGTGATGTCCAGTAAAACTGTTTTTATTGTAAACACTGACTGTTTTTCGATTATTTTTCAAAATCCTCACCGACTTCTTTTCACCTGAGTGTGAAAGTTTAGGTCTTCTACCATATCTTGAAAAATTGGGGATGCATGCAAGAACTTGAACTTACAATACATACACTAGTTTGAACTGATATTCTTGAGAATATGCAAGACTCCAAAAGATATTTCGAACAATTCCAACTTGTTTGATCTTTACTAGGTTCCTTGGACTTACATTTATGAGTAATCGTCGATCCAATGAAGGCTGTGAAAAGAATGATTTTGTGCTGCGGCCATGATCACTAACAAGATGTTAACAGCTCTTAGCCTTGTCAAGTTAAAAGTAATTCTGGAAACATTTATCAAAATCTTTATGTAAATGTTTAATGTTGACCCTTGTGTAAATTACAAAAATCCAATAGAAACTCAAACATTGTTTATAAAAATCACTGAATGTGCACATTCTCATTCCGCAACCGGTCCAACAAATTATTAAGAGTTTGTGGCAAATGCAAGAAACACAGCGTTGTTTCTTTGAGGTCTTTATTGTAAGACTGCCAACATAAGAATACACAATAAAACACAATATGCACTTTTATAGTGTGCCCAAGAAGGTACATAAAACCACACCCATTCTGCTGAGTGTGAGCATGGTCCTAGTGCCCGCCACAAGTTAGATATTAATGACATTTATGCACCCTAAGCTATTTTTGAGAATATTTCTGATGAACTCTAATATTCATCTTATCTTTCTATTACTTACATCCCATGTAATGGAGTATGGTTTGCAACCAAATAAAAAATTATAATAAATACATTTGCAAAACAATCAAAAAGTTTTGGTTAGAAATAATTTTGGGAGGTTTTGAAACAACTTCAATCTTGTTGGCTCCTCTGACCAATATGTTTATTGTTATATTGTTATTGGTCAGTCTCGGGTGATGGCATGACTCCTGACTACAGTGATGGGCAAGCTACTTGGAAAATGTAGTAAGCTAAGCCAAAAGTTACTCTGAATTAAATGTAGCTAAGCTACAGGGTAAGCTATCCCCAGATACAGTAATTGTAGCAAGCTACACTACAAGCTACACAGCAGAAGTAGCTTGCTACATTATATAAATATGTAACTTAACATACAACTTTCCACCAAACAAGAGAAAAAATACTCAGTTTGATTGTTTATTATAATAAACACAAACTAGAAACATGCCCTCTGTCTGGCTTTTTAACATTTCTTTAAAATTGCGTACCATGTACAAAACGAGGAGAAAAACACAGTAAACAAATTAAATAAAAGGCAGTTATACAATAATAATAATAAATAAACACCTTCATTTATACTCTAATGGAGACTTTTCAGCACAGGATAAATTGTTTTAACAGAAACCACAGTGGCAAAATGACAATAACCTTACCAAAGGAAAAGCACAAAACATTTGTCTCACAAAAGAGACATTAACAAACTCTACCTTTACATGAACGGAAATCAATAAAACTGAACATATTTAAAGTAAACATATTTTCCTGGCTGTGGAACAGAGTCAAACAAAATTAAATTCCTGCCCAACTCCTACATTTGAAGTTCTTATATAGGTAACAATATTAATGTAACCCAAAGTGTACATATGGAACCAAATGGCCCCAATAAGGGTCCATTAATATTAACTATCTGTCATTTAGCTGGGCACACGCCTCAACTCCCTTTGGGGGTACCCACACCCCACTGTATGTAATTATTTTTGTGTGCCTTTTCATTGGCCCACCCTTATACTGTTACACATGTTCTCTGCCTACATTAAAGACCATCAGCGTCTTTATAGATCTTAATAAAAAAAATAATGATAAAATGACTTGTGAGTTGTTTGGTAACAGTTAATAATAGTTATTATGTGCAGTAAAACTTTGAACTCAACTCACCTTAATGTTTGTTCTTAAATGTGTGTTCCATGTCAAGAGCAGTTTTTATTTGGGCTTACAAAGTAAACATCCATCCTTCCAACTAAAAAGTAATGTGTTCGGCATTGTTTTGTCCAAACGCATACATGTGTCCAAATGTGGCGAAGTAAACGCATTGTGGGTTTCCTGGACGTCGTCTTCATCACTAAAATAAAAATCTGAGGGAGAGAATCACTCTGCCATCTTCCAAAAGGTTTCCTGGTTTTTTTTTAATCGTCCGCTGAATATTCCCTCTTCTCTTCTTCGACTCCCTCGTCGTCATGTGAGATGTGCGTGTCTGTTGTGATTTCCCTTCCTTGTTCTTCCCTACCCTATCTTGCCTCTGATTGGCCTGTACCTAATGTTTTGCCCTAACCTTAACCAATTGTGACTCATTATTGTAAACCAACCAATCATCTTGGATTTTCTTATGCATACACCAACCAATCATCAAAGATTATTTCCATATTTTTTGGTCGCCTGCCCAAGGATTGCAGTCCATTTCTCTTTTTCTTTTCTGTTTCTCTTCTCTCTCTCTCTCTTCTTTTGTAACTTGTAGCTTTGTAGCCAAGCTACTTCGCTACATGGGTCTAAAAATAGCTAAGCTATGAAGATCGCTATTCGTTCAAAAAGTAGCAAAGCTACTGCCAAGCTACTGGGAAATGTAATTAAGCTAAGTAGCTTCGCTACTTGTAGCAAGCTATTGACCAACACTGCCTGACTACTACTTTTATCCCATTTGGAGCAGAAAAACTATACAGACTAAGTGATACTGACCAATAAAAACGCTTCTATAATATTGTTCAGACAAGGCCCCGCTCACAGTATATACCAGTAAGTTGAGTGATTTTTAACCAAAACTGTGTTTTGGTTGCAAATACTTTTTTTTTTGTTTGGTTGCATAATAAGACACAATTTTGTATCCATAATGGAGTTGCAACTGACGTAACCATAAATGCAAATGTGATGCCAAAGTGGTGTGGTAGTTTGAGCATGTGCATGTTTTGCCCATTTAATGATATGCTGATATTTATTTTTATGTACTGTATGTGAGATAAATGTATCTCATACATCACCATGCACGTTTCTCACTAAGAATGAACAAACTACCTTCCTTAATTAAAGTGGAACTTGTTTTATGTTAGTTCCTGTTCATCTCAACACATGACCAACTCATCAAGTCCTGGTCCAAAGTGTTTTCTTATTTATTACTAAAAGTAGGACTGTGTACCTTACAACAACTCACGATTCAATTTGATTCAGATTTTTGGGGGTCACGTTTCGATTCAGTATCGGTTCTCGATTCAACAAGAATCTCAATTCAAACCGATTCTCACAATGTATTAATTATTATATAAATTATAATTAAACTTTTTCAAAAACAGGTTACAGGTTACAAAATCTCCCATTGGCACAGTAAGTACCTAAAAACAACTTTTTTTAAATCAATTATTAAAAATTATAAATCAATTCAGAATTGTAATACAAATTGCGACTCCGATGTGAATCTCTACTACACCTATAATAAAAGGGTTTACTTAATTCAACTTGAACATACATGTTCGGCCACTGTTAATGGACATACAGTAAATTACGAGAGTGAGCGCTTTGAGTATCTAATAATAGAAAAGCGCGATATAAAATCTAATCCATTATTATTATTATCATTACCTCCCAAAAAAAAAAGTTCTAAATCCAGACGTTGATCTGGATCAGCCCCAAAACATAATCACATGTTCCTTATCCCATTTCTGAAATGTCCTGATCGCAACTGGACTGTTTTGTCTCTCATCCAGGCATGTAGGCGTAATAATTTTATAATCACAGACTTAAATAGGACAGCTCAGAGGATGTTGCAGCATCCAAAGTACCGGTATGTCTGCTTTAAAAGACGGGACATACCCAGACAAAGTAAAAAAAAAAACTCCCCTTAACCAGGGTTGTGTGGAGGGGTTCCGTGACACGACCCACCCTTGACACACGATTTATCCGATGGATGGATGGACAATTTAGCCTCTGACAAATAACAACAGGACACAGACACTTTTAGTTTCAGGTGCCCCCTTGACATTAGATACAACCGAACAGAAGGCAAACAAGGGTGATTCCATCGTAACGACTGTTGTTGTAGTGCAGCCATTGTACCTTCTCAACTATCGTTTTGCACCACAATAGAGAGAAACCATCCATGTCCTGGCATGTCCACAGTGGTTGAGGATGAATACTTTGGATCCTGTAACATCCCCATCTAAGACTATGAGCATGAACTGATGGATTAGAGGGGAAAACATCCTCTAAAACAACATGAACAGTCCAGTTTTGACAGTCCACTCAATCCCTCGAGAATACACACAGTGACTTCCTGTTCAATGCAAAGTAAGCACCACAGCATGTAGTTACCAATGTTTATAGTATATATGGATTGTACCACAGCAACCAATGAAATGCACCAAAAGAAAGAATTGTTTGTGAACAAAATAAAAACATGCAACCGGAATACAACAGCTCTGTTAGATCAGAATATAAAATACATAAGATAACACAAGAATCCAAATAAAAATATGAACTAATGTACAAGCAATGGATCGTTTCACTAGATAGTCAGCTGGCCCGAGGGCTTCAACTAAAACCAGTTCCACCTTATTAAGATGGCTTTCCCCTTTTTTACTGTATTCTTTGAAAAATACTTTTATTGTTCCTTCTTCTCTATTTGTTTGACCTTTATGGCATCTCTGCTGTGAAGGGACAACCAGGCTTCCCAGGGGCTCCTGGGCCAAAGGTAATGTTGCTACCAAGCTCATATTCAGTGGGAGACTCGCAGTCATTGTCAGAAGAGTCGGTCATAGTTGTTTGTCTTTCACTGCTAAGGGCCAGGCTGGTACACCTGGTATTCCTGGGATCCCTGGCAAGAGGGGCTACAGGGTAGGCCAGCTTGGCATGGAAAAAAACATCACAGTCCCAACTGTGTGGTTGTGCTTCAGTCATTTTTCAGAAAATGTATCATCACATTCATGTTTGTCTTCTGTCTGCACATCAACTGCATCATCCTAAACTCCCTTTGATGTGAACGTGTGTCATCTTTAGACGTTTTATTGCTAACTCAGCTGTTTGCCTATTTATGGAACGTATTAGTAGGTTATACTAAACTTAACAGGTGGACTAAATTCACCTTCTCTAACTTTTCAATATCCAACTGCTTCATTTGCTTTTCTCTAACAAGCAACTGAACAACACGTGAGATCCATGACTCAACAATACATGTTCACACTGGAAGAGTCCCAGAAAGACAAAATACAAGCCTTTCTTTGATATTTCTAGTCTCACCTGCTGCTGACACTCACTTATTTCTACAACACCTTAATTTGATTGTTTTTGGCTTTTTAAAGACCAGGTTAACACACCTAGATTGTGCAAATGGAAACTAGTTCTCTCTAGTATATAGGCTTTATCTGTGTGCCAACCAACACACCGCTCGTCACTACCATATTTTTGGACTATAATCTGCACCGGTTTATAAGCCGCACCCACTAAATGTTTTCCATATATTAGTTACACAGGACTGTAGGCCGCAGATATATACTTGCATGATGTGAAATGACATATTTTCATAGAAACATTTTGTAAATTTTTATTTACATACCTGTGGTTGTTAAAGGGCTTTATAAATAAAGTTGGTATGGTATGGTACCTAAAAAATGTACCGTAGTAGCAATATGAAATATAACATATATGTAATATTTACATAATATATGTACAGTATATGATATATACTGATATATTATATTATACTATATATTTATATCATACATACAATATAACATCAAAGAGTAAAAATGCATTTCTTGCAATATGCATAA
This sequence comes from Entelurus aequoreus, assembly GCF_033978785.1. Lineage (NCBI taxonomy): Eukaryota > Metazoa > Chordata > Actinopteri > Syngnathiformes > Syngnathidae > Entelurus > Entelurus aequoreus. The sequence goes on from NC_084739.1 coordinate 54,648,482, forward strand.
TAACAAAAAGGGTAATATTAAAAAAATGTATAGATGTTGACAGTCCAACACATACTGACAGGTATACACAACCTATGGAGATGATATCAGTAGAAAAAACTGCATTTAATTTAGATAATAATGAGTCATATATTGGAATATGGGATCCATCCATCCATCCATCTTCTTCCGCTTATCCGAGGTCGGGTTGCGGGGGCAGCAGCCTAAGCAGGGAAGCCCAGACTTCCTTCTCCCCAGCCACTTCGTCCAGCTCCTCCCGGGGATCCCGAGGCGTTCCCAGGCCAGCCAGGAAAGATAGTCTTCCCAACGTGTCCTGGGTCTTACCCGTGGCCTCCTACCGGTCGGACGTGCCCTAAACACCTCCCTAGGGAGGCGTTCGAGTGGCATCCTGACCAGATCCCCGAACCACCTCATCTGGATCCTCTCGATGTGGAGAAGCAGCGGCTTTACTTTGAGCTCCTCCCGGATGACAGAGCTTCTCACCCTATCTCTAAGGGAGAGCCCCGCCACCTGGCGGAGGAAACTAATTTCGGCCGCTTGTACCCGTGATCTTGTCCTTTCGGTCATGACCCAAAGCTCATGACCATAGGTGAGGATGGAAACGTAGATCGACCGGTAAATTGCGAGCTTTGCCTTCCGGCTCAGCTCCTTCTTCACCACAACGGATCGATACAGCGTCCGCATTACTGAAGACGCCACACCGATCTGCCTGTCGATCTCACGATCCACTCTTCCCTCGCTCGTGAACAAGACTCCGAGGTACTTGAACTCCTCCACTTGGGGAAAGATCTTCCCCCAACCCGGAGATGGCACTCCACCCTTTTGGAGGTGCTGATTACCATCCCAGTCGCTTCACACTCGGCTGCAAACCGATCCCGTGAGAGCTCAAGATCTTGGCCAGATGAAGCCACCAGGACCACATCATCTGCAAAAAGCAGAGACCTAATCCTGCAGCCACCAAACCAGATACCCTTAACGCCCTGACTGCGCCTAGAAATTCTGTCCATAAAAGTTATGAACAGAATCGGTGACAAAGGGCAGCCTTGGCGGAGTCCAACCCTCACTGGAAACGGGTCCGACTTACTGCCGGCAATGCGGACCAAGCTCTGACACTGATTATACAGGGAGCGGACCGCCACAATAAGACAGTCCGTTACCCCATACTCTCTGAGCACTTCCCACAGCACCGTACATGGTCGAATGCCTTCTCCAAGTCCACAAAGCACATGTAGACTGGTTGGGCAAATTCCCATGCACCCTCAAGGACCCTGCCGAGAGTATAGAGCTGGTCCACAGTTCCACGACCAGGACGAAAACCACACTGTTCCTCCTGAATCCGAGGTTCGACTATCCGGCGTAGCCTCCTCTCCAGTACACCTGAATAGACCTTACCGGAAAGGCTGAAGAGTGTGATCCCACGATAGTTGGAACACACCCTCCGGTTTCCCTTCTTAAAGAGAGGAACCACCACCCCGGTCTGCCAATCCAGAGGTACCTCCCCCGATGTCCACGCGATGTTGCAGAGTCTTGTCAACTAAGACAGCCCCACAGCACCCAGAGCCTTAAGGAACTCTCATCCACCCCCGGGGCCTTGCCACAGAGGAGCTTTTTCACTACCTCGGCAATCTCAGCCCCAAAAATAGGAGAGCCCACCACAGATTCCCCAGGTACTGCTTCCTCATAGGAAGACGTGCTGGTAGGATTGAGGAGGTCTTCGAAGTATTCCCTCCACCGATCCACAACATCCGCAGTCGAGGTCAGCAGAACACCATCCCCACCATACACGGTGTTGACATTGCACTGCTTCCCCTTCCTGAGGCAGCGGATGGTGGTCGAGAATCGCTTCGAAGCCATCCGGAAGTCGTTTTCCAAGGCTTCCCCGAACTCCTCCCATGTCCGAGTTTTTGCGTCCACGACCGTTGAAGCTGCACACCGCTTGGCCTGTTGGTACCTGTCTGCTGCCTCCGGAGTCCTATGAGCCAAAAGAGCCCGAGAGGACTCTTTCTTCAGCTTGACGGCATCCCTCACCGCACCAGCGGGTTCTAGGATTACCGCCACGACAGGCACCAACCACCTTGCGGCCACAGCTCCAATCGGCCGCCTCGACAATAGAGGTACGGAACATGGTCCACTCGGACTCAATGTCCAGCGCCTCCCTCGTGACATGTTCAAAGTTCTTCCGGAGGTGGTATATCAATCAATCAATCAATCAATGTTTATTTATATAGCCCTAAATCACAAGTGTCTCAAAGGGCTGTACAAGCCACAACGACATCCTCGGTACAGAGCCCACATACGGGCAAGGAAAAACTCACCCCAGTGGGACGTCGGTGAATGACTATGAGAAACCTTGGAGAGGTCCGCATATGTGGGTAACCCCCCCCCCCCCCTCTAGGGGAGACCGAAAGCAACGGATGTCGAGTGGGTCTGACATAACATTGTGAAAGTCCAGTCCACAGTGGATCCAACACATCAGCGGGAGTCCAGTCCACAGCGGGGCCAACAGGAAACCATCCTGAGCGGAGACGGGTCAGCAGCGCAGAGATGTCCCCAACCGATGCACAGGCTAGTGGTCCACCCGGGGTCCCGGCTCTGGACAGCCAGCACTTCATCCATGGCCACCGGACCTATGCAACTCCCCCTCGCAAGGGACAGGGGAGAAGAGGAGAGAAGAAAAGAAACGGCAGATCAACTGGTCTAAAAAAGGGGGGGTCTATTTAAAGGCTAGATTATACAAATGAGTTTTAAGATGGGACTTAAATGCTTCTACTGAGGTAGCATCTCTAACTGTTACCGGGAGGGCATTCCAGAGTGCTGGAGCCCGAATAGAAAACGCTCTATAGCCCGCAGACTTTTTTTTGGCTCTGGGAATCACTAATAAGCCGGAGTTCTTTGAACGCAGATTTCTTGTCGGGACATATGGTACAATACAATCGGCGAGATAGGCTGGAGCTAAACCGTGTAGTATTTTATACGTAAGTAGTAAAACCTTAAAGTCGCATCTTAAGTGCACAGGAAGCCAGTGCAAGTGAGCCAGTATAGGCGTAATATGATCAAACTTTCTTGTTTTTGTCAAAAGCCTTGCAGCCGCATTTTGTACCACCTGTAATCTTTTAATGCTAGACATAGGGAGGCCCGAAAATAATACGTTACAGTAATCGAGACGAGACGTAACGAACGCATGAATAATGATCTCAGCGTCGCTAGTGGACAAGATGGAACGAATTTTAGCGATATTACGGAGATGAAAGAAGGCCGTTTTAGTAACACTCTTAATGTGTGACTCAAACGAGAGAGTTGGGTCGAAGATAATACCCAGATTCTTTACCGAGTCTCCTTGTTTAATTGTTTGGTTGTCAAATGTTAAGGTGGTATTATTACATATATGTTGGTGTCTAGCAGGACCGATAATCAGCATTTCCGTTTTCTTAGCGTTGAGTTGCAAAAAGTTAGCGGACATCCATTGTTTAATTTCATTAAGACACGCCTCCAGCTGACTACAGTCCGGCGTGTTGGTCAGCTTTAGGGGCATGTAGAGTTGAGTGTCATCAGCATAACAGTGAAAGCTAACACCGTACTTTATATATATATATATATATATATATATATATATATATATATATATATATATATATATATATATATATATATATATATATATATATATATATATATATATATATATATATAATGTATATGTATATGAAACTCTCTCTGACAGGAGACTCCACCAGGCGTTCCCAGCAAACCCTCACAATGCGTTTGGGCCTGCCAGGTCTGTCTGGCATCCTCCCCCACCATTGCAGCCAACTCACCACCAGGTGGTGATCGGTAGAAAGCTCCGCCCCTCTCTTCACCCGAGTGTCCAAAACATTAAAACCGCAAATCCGATGACACATCTACAAAGTCGATCATGGAACTGCGGCCTAGGGTGTCCTGGTGCCAAGTGCACATATGGACACCCTAATGTTTGAACATGGTGTTTGTTATGGACAATCTGTGACGAGCACAAAAGTCCAATAACAAAACACCACTCGGGTTCAGATCCGGGTAGCCATTCTTCCCAATCACGCCTCTCCAGGTTTCACTGTCGTTGCCAACATGAACGTTGAAGTCCCCCAGTAGAACGAGGGAATCACCCTAGGGAGCCCTCTCCAGTACTCCCTCGAGTGAATCCAAAAGGGGTGGGTACTCTGAGCTGCCGCTTGGCGCGTAAGCGCAAACAACAGTCAGGACCCGTCCCCCCACCCGAAGGCGGAGATAAGCTACCCTCTCGTCCACTGGGTTGAACTCCAACGTGCAGGCTTTGAGCCGGGGGGCAACAAGAATTGCCACCCCAGCCCGTCGCCTCTCACTGCTGGCAACGCCAGAGTGGAAGAGAGTCCAGCCCCTCTCAGGAGAACTGGTTCCAGAGCCCTTGCTGTGCGTCGAAGTGAGTCAGACTATATCTAGCCGGAACTTCTCCACCTCACGCACCAGCTCAGGCTCTTTTCCCCCCAGCGAGGTGACGTTCCACGTCCCAAGAGTTGGCTTATGTAGCCGAGGATCGGACCGCCAAGTGCCCTGCCTTCGGCTTCTGCCCAGCTCACACTGCACCCAAACTCTATGGCCCCTGCTATGGGTGGTGAGCTCATTGGAGGGGGGACCCATGTTGCCTCTTCGAGCTGAGCCCGGCCGGGCCCCATGGGGACAGGCCCGGCCACCAGGCGCTCGCCATCGTGCCCCACCTCCGGGCCTAGCTCCAGCGGGGGGCCCCGGTGACCCGCGTCCGGGCAAGGGATATCTGGGTCCTTTGTTTGTGTTCTTCATAGAGGTCTTCGAGCTGGTCTTTGCCAGCAGTCATGGTCTTGACCAGCAGTCATGGTCTTGACCAGCAGTCATGGTCTTGACCAGCACTTACACTGCGTGCCAAGCACGGTAGTATGGTGAAAAAACATTTGGGAATGTTACCATTATATTTTTATCAGTGACAGAGAAGGACGGAGCTAAGATTATGTTTGTGGTAAAATTTCATATGAAGAGCCTAGTCATTCATTAATTAATATTGTACATGCACTTATTCATGTAAAATAGGGCACCCCACAGATCGCGGGACCCAACGCACAGCCGATGATCTGCATATAGGGAGGGTCGGCCCTCAATTGAAACACCCATTCTCATTAAAGCAGGACACTTATTGGTCCGTTCATGGATCACACACATTTGCAAATGTTGCCAGTTTTGAAGTGGTGGAAGTTGTCTCAATCAAGAAATTGTTTTTTTTCACAGGGAGATAAGGGAGAGTCGAGTATTTCAGCACTTGGAATTAAAGGAGAACCAGGATTACCAGGACTACCAGGCCAAATGGGCCCTAAGGTAATGTACTGTACTGTAAACAAGGTAGTATAGATACTGTATTACAGTGATGGGTCAAATGGTACTGCAGTATCGATGCATTAAGAAACACAAGGAGTAATACTGTGTCAATACTATTACATTTGATAAATGTTCATTTTATTTGCAGGTCAAATTTAATTATATTTTTAATTCAGCAGATGGCAAATGACTGTTATGAAACACCAACACACTATTGGTTTAGTGTCAATACAGCTATTGAGTGTGCCATTCACTTACTGGGGCATCATTTGCCAATCACTACTGGCGAGTAATTTGCAATGAAGTCACTTAACTTAAAAATGTCTGTGCTCTAATTAGGGCTGTCACAGTTAACGTGTTAAGGCACAGGTGTCAAACTCTTAGCCCGGGGAGGTATTTCATCAGGCCCGTTGGACCATATGAAAATTAACAATCACAAACATTCAGCCCGCATGGCAGGCGTCTCCAAATAAGGAAAACTAGTGAGCCTCGGCGTTGCCTACAATTATCATTATCAACTATACTTTTGGTTAAAATCGATGATAGAGGCCACTGTGTACGTACGTTTGACACGCCTACTTTGTTCATGCATGCAATTAATCAGCAAAATTGATCGCATTAGTCATGTATAAAAGCAGATTAATCACACAGCTCATTTTGACCATAGCTGTGGACCTTAAAGATCAGGTCAATGCATCCAATTACTACTGTATTTCACTTCAAAGTACAGTAGTAATTGGTAATTGTAATTTGTTCTGTGACGCGGCTTGTACTTTGAAAAACTCGTATGGCGAAAACAGTGTTGCCCCAATGAAATAATAAAAATTATTTAATCTGAGTTTGGCCCTCCAAAAAAAGCAACATTTTGATATCCAACATGCCTTTTAAAAAGAAAAACTATCTTTACGATAATTAATACTGTATGAAAAACAATACAATAAAATAGAATGTAGTACTAACAACTACAGTAGTTTTATAAAGTAATGTAATAGTACTGAACAGCATTTAGCTTCTACGGTATCTCCTGCCAGCTGATTCTCCATCAAACACCATCAGCATCTTTTCTATCTTTTCATGGATAAATGTGCACCATTAGATATTATTTGATACTATCAACTCTTTCTGCTTCAGTATGGTTCATGTGCTTGGAAAAACAAATTTATGTCAAATTTCTAGCTATAATCAAATGCTAGTGAGTAAAATCTAATATTTTGGTCGGATCTAATGAGGTTCACTGTGACACTCGCTACGCCAGCTAGCGGTGGGAAGTCTTGTTACCCGAATTTTTACTCACAAGATGAAACATTAATGCGGCAATTAATTCTTCTGTTTTCAAAACACAACAAGTTTGGCAATAAATCTAAAAGCAAAACACATTTTTGAAGCTGTTGCTAGCGAAACACTACTAGTACTGTACATAAACAACAAATAGTGGATGACATACAACGCTGAAAGAGTACACCCACAAAATATTGTTAACAATAGTACCAAAGATAACACACTTTTCTCACCTTTGCGATTAATCCGAATTAATCAACATTTGGAAGTGTGCTTAATCTGACTTAAAAAATAATTGTTTGACATCACAAGTGTTAATCAATGTTAATTCAAGATAACAAGAAAAAAAGGAAAATAATTACTTTCAGGTGAAAATGTTTTCAATTACTTTTTAGTCTCACTCATTTATTTATTTTTTAATAATAAAACTGAAAACCATTTGTGGTCTTACCTTTATTAGTACACAAAATACATTTGCATATCCTCTTAAAGCTCTGAAAGGATGAACACCTTCTGTTTTGCCTTAAAATGTTTTTGAGCTTTGATATGTAAACCTCTATAGTGGCAATCATATTCATGTACTTTATGCATTCAGAATAATTGAATGAAACAATTAATTGGTTGTAAACTAATTACATAGTAGATATGGGTGTCCCGATACGATATTGATATCAGTCCGATATGAGCAAAAACAAAAAAAAAGAAGTATGGGATTACCGTATTTTTCGGATTATAAATAGCTCCGGAGTATACGCCGCACCGGCCGAAAATGCATAATAAAGAAGGTAAAAAACATACTCGAGTATAAGTCGCATTTTTGGGGGAAATGTATTTGATACAATCCAACATCAAGAATAGACATTTGAAAGGCAATTTAAAATAAATAAAGAATAGTGAACAACAGGCTGAATAAGTGTACGTTATATGACGCATAAATAACCAACTGAGAACGTGCCTGGTAACGTAACATATTATGGAAAGAGTCATTCAAATAACTATAACACGTAGAACATGCTATACGTTTACCAAACAATCTGTCACTCCTGATCGCCAAATCCCATGAAATCTTCTTCCTCATTGTCGCTGCTGGTATGCGCCGCTCGCGTCCTTTCTTTCTGCTGCTCGGTCGCCGTTTTCTGCTGCATATACTACATCCAGCTTGTAATCTGCAGTATATGATTTCCTTTTCGGTGCCATTTTTGTTCAGCCCTTCTCAGTTTTTTTTTAAATGATCCATTTTAATAGCTACAGCAGTACCATATAGCATATAGCAGTTAGCATCCCATGACCCACAATGCACTTCTGCCATGACCCTCCCCCGCCAAATTCTTATTGGTTGACATGTGTGTGACGATTGCTGCCATTTGCTTCGTCTCTTCCGTGAATTAAATTAATAATATTATTTGATATTTTACGGTAATGTGTTAATAATTTCACACATAAGTCGCTCCGGAGTATATGTCGCACCCACGGCCAAACTATGAAAAAAACTGTGATTTATAATCCGAAAAATACGGTATATCAATTTGCATGGAAAATCCCTGATATAAGAGCTCCTATAGAAGCAGTCCTGAAACTAAATGTCCTCCAATAAACATGCAAGGTTGGTCTTTTCTTGTATTGTATTGAAATAATTTACTAAATAGACTTCTCCCGGTACAACTTTTTCACTTCCAATACTACACCCATATTGGGGCCTTAAGTATTGGTCAATACAGATTTTAATCGAATATGATATCAGCAAAAATCATACATACTTTTAATATTTGGTAGTGTAGAGTGTTAGAAAATTTTTGATCAAGTGAAATTAGTCCAACTGACAACAAGGGTAAGTATGAAAAACACTTAATGAAGTGAATGGAAGTGATTTATTTTTATATAGCGGTTTTTCTCTAGAGACTCAAAGCGCTTTACATAGTGAAACCCATTATCTACATATTTAAGCTCCATTTAAACCAGTGTGGGTGGCACTGGGAGCAGGTGGGTAAAGTGTCTTGCCCAAGGACACAACAGCAGTGGCTAGGATGGCGGAAGCGGGGATCGAACCTGGAACCCCCAGTTGCTGGAACAGCCATTCTACCAACCAAGCCATGCCGCCCCAATACCGACTTGGTTATGTTCATAAGGTTGAATGATGTGGACACGTTTGTTATTGAATACTTTCTTAAATCTAAAAGCTTCTGCCTTGGAGACATTGTATTTGTAAGTAATATGCATCTATAACCAATGTTCCCTCTAATTTTTCATGTGTGTGAGAAAACGCAAAAGCTCCCTGAGCATTCAGTGGAGCACATGTGAGCAACATCAGACGTGCACACTGTGGCTACACCAGCAGCACACCTGTCCCAAACCTGACTAAATAACAAGTTCAATCTCCATCCATCCATCCATTTTCTACCGCTTGTCCCTTTCGGGGTCACTGGAGCCTATCTCAGCTGCATTCGGGCGGAAGGCGTGGTACACCCTGGACAAGTCGCCACCTCATCGCAGGGCCAACACAGATAGACAGACAACATTCTCTTATTATTATAATCAAATGACAGCAGTCATTTCCATTTCTAATATAAGTGTTTAGGCCCACTTCCAATGACAATAACAAAAAATATTGTTTTTCATGAACTGTGTACTTGTATTGTTTGTCTGGGTGGAGGTCCTGCTTTGGAAATAATTTGTACCACTTTTAGACATTGCATTTAGTTCCCATTAAAACATTCACATGTTGCACAATGAGATGTAAGCAAGGGATCATGTGTACATTCCTGCAACTTCCTGTTTGTAAAAAATATATTTGTATTAGTATTTATTTAATATACTAACAGCATTTCATGATTAATATTTATAAATTAAGATTCCTAATAAATTACACTAGAATAATCACACATTTGATTGGTAAATCATAGTGTAACGACACTGCGATGAGGTAGCGACTTGTCCAGGGTGTACCCCGCCTTCCGCCCGATTGCAGCTGAGATAGGCTCCAGCGCCCCCCGCGACCCCGAAGGGAATAAGCGGTAGAAAATGGATGGATGGATGGATAGTGTAACGACCTGGAATGACACTTTATGTGTGGTGTTGGAGTTGTCCGACTTTTTGTGTGGCTGTAAACGCATCACTGGCTAAGTGCCATATGTGCATGTGTTGGCGCAAGTGAGAAAGAGCGAGCGGCTGCTGTTGATATAACAAAGTTGCTTTTGGTTTGGTTTGTACTGCAGAAAATGACCACTTTTGCTAGATGTCATTTTTTTTACTAATGTTTTGGTGATGTGTTTATGGCCGACAATAAAGAGTTTTGCTCAGTAAAGTGATGGATGGAATTCATGTCCTCAAAGCGTCTCGACAGACGTTACAGTATTTGAACAATAATGACGTAAACTGTTTTCTCTGTCGTGTCCGTGTGTCGAAAATTGTTATGCGCTTATTTTTTTATTTGATTTTGTGCGTGACATAGATTTGCCGTGCGCAGAGGACGCTTGAGCAGTGCGCAATTGCACAGGCCTTAGAGGGAACGTTGTCTATAACTATTTGGTACGTGTCTATATTGACAAATGTGCTGTTTTAGACTGCAATATTCTTCAATTAAGGTCACTTGTATATCTAGCTTGTGTGCTATTGTGTGCTTAGCTCCTGTGTAGCTGATAGCTCCTAGTAGCCTACCATGTTTATCTTTTGTAAGTGACTTGACTAAAATTCAAGAAAAGACCAACCTTGTGTGTTTAGATGTGGATTTAGATGTTAATTGGCGGTCCAGCTTTGCATATTTAAACACATATCACTTATACTTACAAAAGGCCTGATTTACTACAGGTTTGTGTGTACTAAATCATGTGCAAACTGATAGCACATGCGAAGCTGATCTACCAAACGTGTGCATAGTGGATTGCGTCTGTTAAGTGAGAAGAATAAGGCTTGCAATTCATTTTGCGTCTCTGTCTTTATTATTATGCAATATACATAATAATAATCAAAACTGCCACAATACTGGGAGGAGAAGATGCAAATATAATTATTTAGCACACGCAAAGTGATTTATCAACACTCATCACTATTTTTGGAGCACTATTTAGCGTTTTATTAGCACGTGTCAGAAAGTCGTGCTATCTGACACAGACGCACACGGCTGCAGGATCAGTGCTCCTGTTGCACAGACAGATGACGGACAGACGAGAATCCTCAGGCCTACGTGTGTGTTTGGACCGACAGAACTAAAATATATTAGACATCTCGTCTCTTCAGCAATTTCCTTTGATAATTCTATATCTGCTGGATGACTTTAGGGGCTGATTAAAAGGAATTCAATTAATGCGTTTTGGTGTCTAACAGTATTTTTTTTTTTTTAATTGTATTAGTTTTTTTTATTTTTTCGTTTTTAAAATTTATTTAGGAAATATATTACTATAATATATCTCCTCCATGAAAAGACATCTTTCATTTAGCATTTTCTTGTGTTCATTCCAGATGCACATATGTGCTGGTGATGCGATCCACAGCGTTGCACACAGAATTAAGTGTCAGTGTACATGTTTCTGTTGTCTAGATTGCAATTCAGACAAAGATTATAGATATGTGCTGCTGGTTCAGCACATTGCACAGATGTAGGTGCATGATAACGTGAATGTGCAAAAAATGATCAAGTTGTGGTAAAAACCCTGTATGCACGTAAAATCTTCATTTAAATAAGGCAGTCTGCACCACTTTTCAATTGCACATGCAGTGTTAGTAGATCACACGCAACACGCCCACTCATTGTACACACTATTTAGTTTTTTGCACACGCTGTCTAACGCGTGGTATTTGGATCTGAGTAAATCAGTCCCTAAGTCTCTAAGGCAGAAGCGTAATAGAAAGTATCCAGTAACAAACGTGCCCGCATCATTCAACTTACTCCGTCATGATCTTAGCTCTTGAATTATTGTGACCACTAGGTGTTGCCAAAACAATTACTGTACCACTCCACTTCCACTTTAAGACAGCCTAAGTCCATTCCAGACGGTTAATAATTAATAGGTAAGTGTTTTTATACCTACCATTGTTTTCTGTTAGACTAATTTTATCAAACCCTTTGTAACATTTCACACTACAAAATGATTAAAGTAAGTACAATTTCTGCTGATATCGTATTGGATCACTATCGGTATCGGCCAATACTCAAGGCTACAATATTGTTATCGTATCTGAAGTGAAAAACGTATGTAATGAATACAGAGTGCTCAAACTTACAGAAACATTTGTTTAGGGTGGCAAGGGTGTTCAAGGTGAACAGGTAAGGGGTTACTCTTGGGGATAGAAAGAAAAGAAAAGAAGCGCAAATAGATATTTTATTTATTAATAAGTAATCTACTTATTAGTAATCTAGGGGCAGCACGGTGGAACAGGGGTTAGTGCATGCGCCTCACAATACGAAGGTCCTGAGTAATCCTGGGTTCGATCTTGCGCTCGGGATCTTTCTGTGTGGAGTTTGCATGTTCTCCCTGTGACTGCGTGGGTTCCCTCCGGGTACTCTGGCTTCCTCCCACCTCCAAAGACATGCACCTGGGGATAGGTTGATTGGCAACACTAAATTGGCCCTAGTGTGTGAACGTGAGTGTGAATGTTTTCTGTCTATCTGTGTTGGCCCTGCGATGAGGTGGCGACTTGTCCAGGGTGTACCCCGCCTACCACCCGAATGCAGCTGAGATAGGCTTACTGAAGACTCTAGAAAATGGATGGATGGATGGATAAGTAATCTATAACATAGAGGGCGGCATGGCGTAGTGGGTAGAGCGGCCGTGCCAGAAACCTGAGGGTTGCAGGTTCGCACCCCACCTCTTACCATCCAAATCGCTGCCGTTGTGTCCTTGGGCAGGACACTTCACCCTTGCCACCATTGCCGCTCAAACTGGTAAATGAATAATAAATGATTGGTGGTGGTCGGAGTGGCCGTATGCGCAAACTGGCAGCCACGCTTCCGTCAGTCTACCCCAGGGCAGCTGTGGCTACGAAAGTAGCTTACCACCACCAGGTGTGAATGATTGATGGGTTCTCACTTCTCTATGAAGCGCTTTGAGTGTCTAGAAAAGCACTATATACGTTTGTAAATCAAACCCATTATTATTATATTATATTATATCTTTATTTACTTATTAGGGTGAAGCAGGCCCTGGAGGCCCAGCTAGAACAAGAGTGAGTGGAGACTGAAAGACTTCAAACTATGTTGCCATGACAGCACTCAAAATGTCTACTTTTGGATCAATATGTCAATAATGAAATGGATGTGAATTGTTCTGTCATAGGGTCCTCCAGGTCCAACTGGTGAGCCGGGAAAGGCTGAAATCCACAATAATGAAAATGTACGGTATTCCTTCTTTCAATAATATATGACTGTGGTATGTTTATTGTTTGTGTGTTGTTTATTTCATATGCTAATTCATATCTCCCAAACAGGATATTCGCAACATACCACTGATGGTGAGACACTGTGACAGCAAAAACATCCTGTGTAGGATTCTATAAACTGTGTAATATGTCTGACTTTAAGGGCCCACCTGGACTACCTGGACCTCCAGGGACACCTGGGCTCAACGGGGCAAAGGTAAACTATATTTTAGAAAGAGTAAATAATAACAAGTGTGTTCCAGTTGGAGGTCATTGTGGAGTTAAACTGTCTTTAATTCCTAATTGTGACAAAAATGTACTTTTTTTTGTTAAATCTTCTCCTCTAAACTCTTGATGTTAACACATGCTGCCACTTGTGGCGCTCTTATATGTTTTAGTTTTAAGTAATGTAATTTGTGCCAATGATGTATCACAGCTTTAAATGTAAGTGTGTCCCAATCCTGGTTGGCTATTGAGCAGCTTCTTTAGTAGCAGGCACCTTTGTACGTTTTTTCCAAACACCGTAGTAACGATGCTGGCGTTTTAGGTGGCTGATAAGGTTTGATGTGTTGTTGGTGTTTTTAACCTGCTTGCGGAATGTTTGCAGAACATTCGTTGCACAATCGCTGCCATGTTTATATAGCTCAGAAGAAGTTTACGCCAGGCTCACAGCTAGGGATGATGCTCGAAACCGGTTTTCCCGGTTGTTCGATAAGAAAAGAACCGAATCCTCGGACTCGAATCCCTTTTTGAGAACCGGTACCCGTTATCGAGACCACTATAGTAAGAAAAATAATTGGTTCTTTATTCGAATCACTTGGAACGAATCCTGTCCCGACAAGGAATGCCCCGTGTGACATCACAAGAAATGACGTCACGTAGCTCAGTCATTTGTCACGGTGGGGTGCAGCATGCTGCGGTTCATTCCCGGGACGCAAAACTGACGGCTCCGGACGAAAGCGTGCAGGTAGGAGATGATTTATTTCTCATAAATCATACACATTACAACAGACAGAAACGAAACAAAAGGAAAGCGTGCCGTTCGCACGAGAAGCTAAAGCAAAAACTTACTTAGCTCAGGAATACTAGAAGCTAAGGTAACTTAGCACAGGAATCATGAGCTCGAAAACCAGAATGCCAACGTAACTGTTGCAAATGCAAACGATGAAGCCACGACGAGTGACCGGAAAAGGCAGGCTTAATAGTCTCTGATGAGCAACAGGTGCGCGTACAAGGCAGGTGAAAATCATAAGTAACCATGGTGACTAAAACAAACCCCAGAAGTGCACAAAACAACTAAGGAAGTCCAAAACTAACAGAACATAACTAAACAAAACATGATCCGACCACATCATAATACATCACAGTTTCATATCATTTCACTTTACAGGAGTAGGAAGAAGTAAAGCTTATTTAATCCTACCCCTTTCCCACTTCATACAAATATATACATCATTTACTGACCTTTTATAATAAAATATCTGTGAATTAGTTTATACAACAGTTTTGTAATATGTAATTAATTAATTCAGTCATTATTAATATACTGAGATGAAGAATATCTTATTTTCAATAAGGTTCAAAGTATTTCTCATAATTCTTCTTCTTTGTACTTTGTAAGCACTATTCATTTGAACAACCTCTTAAACTGGATCATATCAGTACAATGTTTAACTTCTTTACTTAATCCATTCCATCATTTAATTCCACATCATTTTAGCTGTTTGCAATTTTACCAAATCATCGAACTTTAATATTTTTGACTCAATAAATAAAGTGTTTGTATCTTCTCTATATCCAACATTATGTATCAGTCTAATTCATTTTTTTGTGACACGGTTAACGAATGTAGCGCACATTTGTAGTTGTTTCCCATATTTCTGCACAATAACCCAGATATGTAACACTAGTGAGCAGTAGAGAATGTGAAGTGATTTGTTAAACCAAATATTGTGTGTTTTTTTCCATATACAACAACCTATCTGGACTCGATAAGAGAATCGATAAGGAATCGGTTCGATAAGAGGATTCGATAACAGGCTCGAACTCGATAATTTCTTATCAAACATCATCCATACTCACAGCACGGCATGTAGTAAAAAAGAGGGCTTGATTTGCCCACTCTAACATGTCTACAGCACAGGAGCATTTTTTATCGGGGTTTGGAGCTTTTTTTAATTTAGTGGAACATTGCTCTTCCTTATGGATCCACAGACGCCACCAGGCATTTTCTGGATGTTCTTGGTGGCTCTCCTGGTCTGCAGTCCGATAAAGGAGCTTCAGTTTATGCTGTGATAAGATTCCCGCAAAGCCTTGACACCTGACTTTAATTGGCTCTTCCCAGGCATTGCTGCACATTCAGCGAGTTCAATCCGGCCCTCCCAGGTGACAGTCGGTTCCGACAGAAACGCCTGTTTGGTTGACTGATGTTAAGATTACATGTAACGGAGTAAAGTGTTTGCAATGTTGGCTGCTGTCTTCTGAGGTCGACTTGGCGCTGTCAGTCATGGGTGATGGTAAGGATTCAGAGCCTCCTGTAGAGCTCGGCGGAGAAAAGCGATTACTTTCTCGGAGGCGAAAGGATGATTACCATCTGCTTTGTCTGGATATAATTTTATACATGTTCATGAATAGTCGAATATAATTAGGTGTTGTCTTTGTCATGCAGCATAACCATTACTCACACTGACATTACTCTTTTTAAAATAAGAGAGGTACGTCCTGCTGCTGTTTCATTCTTTTTTTTAGTGGTTGCATTTTGCTATCTGGAAGGTGATGTCAAAACATGTTAGCTAGTATTTACATTACCTGGGAATACTGAAAAAGTTAGCAATTAAATCATGGACAAGTGACCATGCCAGAATTAAGATGGCTTAACTCAGAAGACATGGTTTCTAAATATGGATACAAACAAACGGCGAGACGTTATAAACGAGCAATATTCATGGAAACATACTCAAAAGACTGTCTGCTTGCTAGTGTCATCCTCTCTACCTACTCTGTCTTTCTCTCTCTCTCTCTCTCTCCCGCCCCCACACTCAGAGATGATGAAGAAAGTCAGATGGCACTGTGTTGCGCTTTCAAAATAAAAGCATTTTGAATGTTCTCTCACCTAAAAAACTTTGTGGCACAATAAAAACTACACCTGCGACACATAACTTCCATGAAAATCAACTTTAATGTAAAATATTCCACACAACTGCATTTTAATAATACAGTATATATATATATATATATATATATATATATATATATATATATATATATATATATATATATATATATATATATATATATATATATATATATATATATATATATATATATATATATATATATATATATATATATATATATATATATATATATATATAGCCTTTACAAATAATACATCTGTGCATAAAATATATAAATACAACTATCATTAAAATGATCACAATATATAAATGTGAATACAAAATTATTTTACCCTACCTGGGGTGTGTTCACCTAAATTGGGCTATTCAACAAATGTTGCTACATTTCCTTCAAATCAATTTGTGTAGTTTTTCAGTAGGTGTGACTCCAGTCCAGTCAGGTGGTGGCATACGATAGTAGTGTTGGTGATTTGCTTTTTAAAATTGCGAGCAAACAAACAGCGGCTCGCAATGAAGAATCAGTTTTCGTCGTTCACTTAAAAGAAGTTTGTGAATAACAGGTTTGGGAGGACGTCAGAAACATATTAAAAACATGTTCAACAAGAACAGAAGTAAGTACGGAAACTCTGACTCTTTAAGGTGAAATAAAAAGTAGTGCAATCAGACATGTTCAGCACTGCAAACCCAAATGTTCCTGAGTACTTTACTTACAGTATGTGTCAGTGAATTTAGAGAGTTAAGAGCAGTCAAAAGTCAATGCTATCAACATGTTGTCAGGTAGTGAGGCTTACACAAGTACTATCGCACAGCCACACTGGCTGGCATTCATAACACTTTTACCCTAAATCTTACTTTCAGTCTGAATCACAACACCAATCTCTAAAAATTGTCTAGCCCCTAAGTACACTGATTGAGAGTCAAGATCACTAGCCAAAGCAAGGGTCATGCAGTGAGGTTTTCACACGTACTATCATACAGACACACTAGCTAAAACCGTTACATTCAGAAAGTAAAACCAACCAAGCATGGATGTCTTTCAGCCTCAAACAAATAACAATAACTTAATTTTAGTTGATATATTTGCAAACAATAGTTAATAATCTACTTTTGATGTTTTGTCAGGGTGAAGTTGGCCTTCCAGGTCCTTCAGGCCTTGATGGGGAAAAAGTAAGTTTCTCGGCTTACAGATTATTTGTAAAAGAAGAATCATAATCAAGATCTGATATTCGATATCCTGTCCTCTTCAGGGGCCGAGGGGAAAGCCTGGGGAACCTGGTCCTCCAGGCCTATCTGGTCCTGAAGGTCCCAGAGGAGAGGGTGGTGTCATGGGGTTCCCAGGACCCAGGGGAGACAAGGGAGACATGGGTCCCTCTGGATCACCGGTGAGTGACTATTTTTGACTCCAAACTATCCAATGCAAATGTGTTCAATATGTGTCTTGCGAGGAGAAATTACAAGTTAATCCGTTCTACTTACCATTCTTTGAGCCTTCCACACTACAAAACAACAAAAGTATGTATGGTTCATACTGATATTGTATCAAATATCATTATCGGCCAATACTCAAGACGCCAATATCAGTGTCGCATTGGAAGCGAGATACCCCTACGGTAATTAATAAATCCTGCATTTATTTACTCTCATTCAACATTTAAAAATGTTGATTTT
This sequence comes from Entelurus aequoreus, assembly GCF_033978785.1. NCBI lineage: Eukaryota > Metazoa > Chordata > Actinopteri > Syngnathiformes > Syngnathidae > Entelurus > Entelurus aequoreus. The sequence continues at coordinate 54,666,271 of NC_084739.1, forward strand.
TTTTTTATCTGAGAATTTTATTGGTGAATAACTTATCTTTTAAAAAAAAAATGTTTTAGCTGCTTACACAAAACCTGATCAGTTTTATGTTTTGCATTTTGTTGTTTTTGTTGTTACTGTACTGTAAACCATGTGTTTTGCAATGGATATTAGTTTGCTTGTTTGTGGGCAGCATTGCGTCCATAAGAAAAATTACACTAGTAAATAAATCTATTGAGAATACTTCTGTGAATCTACCTTAGGTATTTTGATGTCCTTTAATAAACTCAAAATATCAGTATCATATACTGTACGTTTTTTTTCACTTTAGATAGACTAAAATATTGTGGCAAAATTCTCTTCCCTACCAAAGATCAACTCTTTAGTACCTGAATCTCAACATTTATCCTTTTAAATACTGTATCTCCCCTTCCTTGTTCTGTAGGGTTTAGATGGCCCTACTGGTGAAAAGGGGGCTACAGGGTCCCTTGGCCCTATTGGATTACCTGGCACAATGGTATGCAATGGTGCCCCTCAGGCTGCATTTTTCTGGATGTATTTTTATTTTGTATTATTTTGATGCTTGTGACAAAGTGTGCTGGCCCATGTACAATCTACTTGCTTGATTTGTTTGTTGTATATTTCATCTTTTTGGATATTTGTCAGTTCCTTTTAGGAATGTGCGATGTCGCAACCACGCAAATTTAACCATACATGCGAATTATACACGACCATGCAACATTGTCCGATGCCCGCAGCTTACCCACATATTTTGGCCAATCAGCTAAATTTTCACAAATAGAATTTGTGCGCTCAAACACGCACATCAACTGTCTAATCAAAACTTATGTTTGTGTATCAGGGTGAACAAAACAGATTCTCATTTGCAATGCTGACCTAGCAAAGAGGTAGCATTTGCATGTTAGAAATGTTGAAGTTGATGCTAGTCTCTCATCGTCTTGCAACAAAAATTAACTCTATAGACCGCTCTCAACAGTTCAAAAATACTCTTAGACTAGGTTTACACTGCAGGCCAAAGTGGCCCAAATCCGATTTTTTTTTTAGATCAGATTTTTTCCAACTGACTGTTTACCCTGCAAGTAAAATTTGATTTTTATCAGACTCCAGTGTAATCGCGCACAGGCCCCCGATGTGGCCCCAATGTGGCACTTGCATGCACACTTCGATAAAGTGAAAACAAAGGAAGTTGACTGGGAGGAAGTGGCTACTACTACAAAATAAAATAAAAGTTACAACACCTTGAAAAATAGTGTTTTTTACGTGAAAGTAAATAAAAGTAATATAATGTATGGATGGATGTATATAGTGTAATATATTTGGGATTGTTGTAATGTTTTAATGGCTGGTAATTAGAGAAGACACAGACATCAGCGTGGATCTACGGGAGATTTATTTTTAAACTTACATGTAAGCAAATGCGCCACAGTGTCAATCCCAGTCTCTGAACAATCGCAATTTCTTTGGAATGAAAATATATATTCATATATTAGATATAGTCTATTATTTGCGCACTATTGACAAACCGGATGTTATGATGAAATATCCATTTCTGCTGACGACTACGTCTTGACGTAGCTCGCCCAAAGCTGGCGAAAAAAATCACATTCAGCTCACATTCAGGTCGCATTGCACTTAGACTGGAATCACATTTGAAAAGATCAGATTCCAATCGGATTCAGGGCTACCTCGAGATGTGGCCTGAATCTAATGCCAAAATAACAGCTATGAAGCACTTTGGAGTGTTTTAGACTGGCAAAAAAATTCAGATCACTTAAGGGCAAAAAATCAGATTTAGTTTGCAGTGTAAACGGGGCCATTATGTACTGGGGTACATTTTTTGGAACATAAATGAATGTTTAAGATGGACGAACACTTCAAGTGTAAAACATACACTGATAATGTCTGCAACTTGTGGACGACAGAACAGACAGCGGACAACAAGAAAGACTTTGGTTCCAATTTTTTTGTAATAATAATTAATTATTACTGTCATTGGTTATAGTTAATTAGGACAGTGCAGTAATTTAGCAATGAGCCCTAAGTATGTGCTTTTACTGTCACAAAGAGTCTACTTTTAAGTCTGTGCGGTATACAACGAGTAAAACATCATAGTATTTGTTTTCCAATTTTTTGCAATCTTGTGCTTTTGTTGTTAAGGCTAAAAGGAACATTTAAAAAAACTAATAAAATCACTAGTTGATTCAATGTTATTTGGTATTTTAGGCCGCCACAATCACAAAAAAACAAGTGAAACCCTGGGGGTACTAAATGTGTCTCTCTTCCCTTCCTTTACCAGGGTATGAAGGGTGAACCCGGAGAAGGAGGAAGGTCAGAGATGGTACGTGTTATCTGAGCAGTGTATTTTTCTGTCAATTTTACTTTCTAGAGAAAACAATGTCATTGATCATTACCTCAAACTTGTGTTTGTTTTTTTAGCTTCATGGTCCTCCAGGTCCCCCAGGACCAGTTGGCCCAGCAGTAAGTCAAAAGTTCTATTGATCCCTTTTCAACATGGTGATTTTTGAGACCAACATCTAATTTCATGTCAGAACAAAAATCCAAGTTCTACAATAACTTATAAATACTTTGAAGACCTATACAAAAGTCCATGGAAAATAAAAGTCAACGGTAAATGGCAACAATAACTCACGGAAAATTCCCAGGCCAGAATTAAGGTTTTAGAATGGCCTTCCCAAAGTCCTGACTTAAACGTGTGGACAATACTGAAGAAACAAGTCTGTGTCAGAAAACCAACAAATTTAGCTGAACTGCATCAATTTTGTCAAGAGGAGTGGTCAAAAATTCAACCAGAAGCTTGCCAGAAGCTTGTGGATGGCTACCAAAAGCGCCTTATTGCAGTGAAACTTGCCAAGGGACATGTAACCAAATATTAATATTGCTGTATGTATACTTTTGACCCAGCAGGTTTGGTCACATTTTCAGTAGACCCATAATAAATTCATAAAAGAACCAAACTTCATGAATGTTTTTTGTGAAAAACAAGTATATGCTCCAATCACTATCACAAAAAAATAACAGTTGTAGAAAAGTATTGAAAACTCAAGACAGCCATGACATCATGTTCTTTACAAGTGTATGTAAACTTTTGATCGCGACTGTATATATGATACCAGCTGATTTCATATCCAATCAATATCAGTATCGCCCAAGTTTTTAGGCTCTAATCTCAGTACTGTAAAAAAAAGTTGAATCTCGACACCTCTAACATAGTCCTTGCTAAAAAATAAAGTATACTTTTTGCAAGAGCTGCTGATAAATAAGGCAGAATTTAGTGCCATATCATTAATAAATATTGAGAATAGGCTCCAGCCCCCCAGCGACCCCGAGAGTAACTAGCGGTAGAGAATGGATGATGTCCAGGGTTACTTTTGTGTTAAACTTTATATTTCACCTTGCTTGGCTTGTAAAACCTCTGATGTGTGCACTTAAGTTTTTCAATTTGATAAAATGTATACAGTGAGTGTAGCATCAAATACTGTTTACTTTCATTTTTTACTGTAAAAACGTATATTGAGCTATTATTTGTTAGAATTAGGGGTGGAAAGTTTCCAGTAAATTCCCAGAAACTTTCCGGAAATTTACCACGGGAAGTTAAGCTCGGGAAGTTTGGAAATATTGACCATTTTTTGATTATTCAAAGTTGCACACCGTCCATGGGAATTAATGGGAATATATGGGAAATAATGGGGAATTAATGGGAATTAATGGAAATTAACAGGAAATGGGGTAATTGGGGTAATTTATACTAACCATCAAATACAGACATAAATATAAACATTTTGTGGTCATAATAAGCAGACATGCATGCAAACTTCTGTAATACAAATTTATTTTTGTTAGCAGAACTTCATTAAACATCAAAAAACATCAATGTTGATTGAATAAAATAAATGATGCCCCCCCCAAAAAAGTCAAATTCAAAATGTAAAATGAAAGCATTTAGTTAAGCTTCTCAAGCCTCTGTTTTTTCATTTATTCTTGTAAAACACTAATGCAATGCCACACACAGATATAAATAGTCAGATAAACAATTGGAGTAGTCTTTAAAAATATTTTACTGATGGACAAGTGAATAGAAATAGACTAGATGAATAAATGAACACTCAATCAGCATGCTAAATCAAACTATAACCTACATTCTTGTATGACAACAGAATGGCTAGCAGAACAGAAGGCAGAAGAAACTACACGTTTTGATTTAGTATTTGTCAGTTGAACTTTACAAATCACAAAAAAGGTACATCGGATCGCTAACGTTGTTAGCATAAATGAATGGGATTTAACATAGAGAAAATTAGCATAAGAGCTAACGGAGAAATATTTTCGGTTCATCATGAGAGTGTGGTGGTACATAAACATAGCTAGCCAGAGATATTGGCCCCAAAATCATTTAACAAGTACAGGAACAGCTAGCTAGCTTCAGTGGAAGTCTGCTGGAGTAGCCTAGGCTGACCATACGTCCTCTTTTCCCCAGACATGTCCTCTTTTGAGGGCGTGTCCGGGGTGTCCGGGCGGGGTTTCTTAAATGCCTCAATTGTCCGGCATTTTGAGTTAGGGTTGCGTGAATTTTCAATGTACGTCTTGGGCAGGGATCGGCAACCCCTAACAACTAAATAAAGGGCATGCCGTGATGGCACTGCATATGTTATCCTCTGTTACTTGCACAAACAGCATGCCAGCCCGGCCTCATGTTGTATGAAGCTTTAACATGCACACGTGGGAGACAGCAAGGCATACTTGGTCGACAGCCACACAGCTTACACTGACGGTTGCCGAATAAAACAACTTTAACACTGTTACGTTACAAATGTGCGCCACACTGTGAACCCACACCAAAAAAGAATGACAAACACATTTCTGGAGAACATCCGCACCGTAACACAACATAAACACAACACAACAAATACCCAGAATCCCATGCAGCCCTAACTCTCTAACCTCAACCGACGCACGGAGGGAGGGGGGGTGATGTGTGGGGGGGTTTGGTGCTAGCGGGGCGTGTAGACTGGGAGAGTTAGGGCTGCATGGGATTCTGGGTATTTGTTGTGTTGTGTTTATGTTGTGTTACGGTGCGGAGGTTCTCCAGAAATGGATTTGTCATTCTTTTTTGATGTGGGTTCACAGTGTCGCGCATATTTGTAACGTAACAGTGTTAAAGTTGTTTTTTATACGGCAACCGTCAGTGTAAGCTGTGTGGCTGCTGACCAAGTAAGCTTTGCTGTCGTATTCGTGTTCAAGCTGAAGATGCATTCAACATGTGGCCGAGCAGGTACGCTGTTTAAGCAGGCTGTAGAGGGCGCTAAAGGCAGTGCCATCACGCCCAAATTTTGGGTGTCTCCCGGGAAAAGTGGGAGGATTGGCAACTATGACGCTGTTGAACGCCATTCATGAAAATCTCGCGGGCCGCACTAACTTCAAACTGTCATATTAAAGTGCGGGCCGGGGCGCGTGTCTGAGACCCCTGGTTTAAACATAGCACAAAGCAATAAAAAGCTTTGTATACAGTGTAATTTAATTTTAAATTTCAAAAGAGTCTTGAGGCTCCCATTGTTTTCTTTCATTTATGAAACTCGTCAAAATGGCTCTTTGAGTGATAAAGGTTGCCGACCCTAGACTCTAGGGTTAAGTTAAGAAGGGGTTAAACAAAACAAGCTGTGAAGGTGCGCACGCAGAAACATTCGTGAGGGAGGGGCAGAGACACAGAGCGAGAGAGCTAGTGAGTGGAGACAGACATGAAAACAAGAAATGCCGAAAAGTAAATGCAACTTCACGGATGATTTGCGGAAAAAGTATTTGTGTTTTGGTCCTGGCCGTGACACATGGGAAGCAGAATGCACTGTGTGCAAAGCAGGAACGTGTATATCTGTGGCAAATAAAGATCTACAAGCCCATATCGACAATACAAAGCACAAAACAGCTGTGCAGGGCGAGAGCTCGTTTATGACAACCTTTTTCCAAAACACAACATAGAATGTGAGATATAACAGAATAATGCATACATTTGTCATTTGTTTTCAAAACGCTTACAAAAAAGTGGTACCCCAAAAATTTACTGTGGGACCCCATTTGTATGATTTGATGGGGTCCCTGGGACCCCATTTTGAAAATTCCTAGCGCCAACACGACTGTCAACATAGGAGAAAAAAATGCTTTATTTAAATAAATATATTACTTATGAAGCAAGTTCGAGTATCATTGGCAAATTTTCACCTAGTCCCGGCCTTGGCACGCATTTATCTGTCCTCTTTTTGGGATTTCAGAATATGGTCAGCCTAGAGTAGCCTAGGCCTACAGTTACTAGCTGGCTTGAGTGGAAGTCTGCTGGAGTAGTCTACAGTCATACAGTAACAAGCAATTACACCTCTATTAAACTTAAATACCATAGATCAAATATATTTACCCCAGTAATATCATCAAAACTTACCTGACTGGATGAAGTCCTTGGGCTCAAATACTAGTGTGGCCTCAATAGCCCTGCTGTAGTGTGTAGCATGCTGGGAATTATCTGTGCATGTGATGGAAGAATGCTCTGCACATGTGATGGAGGAATGCACTGTGCAGGGTTGAAATTTAACTGAATTTGCAAAAAATAAGGTTGTTTTAGCTAATAATCATGCTGCAAAATCTAGCATGTTGCATTCAATGTTTATTCCCATTAATGTCCCATTAATTCCCATATGTTCCCGTTAATTCCCATTGAAAGTTTCCAACTTTGAATATTCCCAGAATTTTGCAACCCTAGTTAGAATGTAAATATTAAATGTATTATTCTAAGTTTTTGATGAATGTATCAGGAATCATCAAGGGCAGTAATTACTTGTTTTTTCCATTAGTTGTCCACACTGTGGCAGTGTTTACTTCCCCTTCCCCTATTATCAGTAACCAAATGACCTGTATTGCTTTGATTGGTTAATATTTGTACTTTTGTAATTATTTACTTGATTTTTTTAGGGATCACAGGGACATTCAGGGCCAAAGGTGAAGTATCCTATACATTTAATCTTATACATAAATGCCTATAATAATATAGAGAACCTATTTCCTTGTGTTTTAAATGGCTACACATTAAACAATGTCTGTCTCTCAGGGAGAGCCAGGCATCGGCTTTAGGGGAGAAAAGGGAGCCACAGGTCAGAAGGGTGACAAAGGAGACAGAGGCCATCTTGGACTGCCTGTAAGTGCAAAGAAGTTTGACACGTCTTTTTGGCAACATTTTAGTTTGTTAACAACCTCTATTTAAACGGCATTGATGTCATCACTTGATATAAATGGACAATATTTCTCAGTTGCCCTCAGAATATTTCAAACTCTTATTTTGGGGCTTGCCCCTAATTATTCTACGTAACTAATTATCGTTCTCTTTTTGTTAGAGATGACCGATAATGGCTTTTTTGCCGATATCCGATATTCCGATATTGTCCAACTCTTAATTACCGATTCCGATATCAACCGATACCGATATATACAGTTGTGGAATTAACACATTATTGTGCCTAATTTTTTTGTGATGCCCCGCTGAATGCATTAAACAATGTAACAAGGTTTTCCAAAATAAATCAACTCAAGTTATGTAAAAAAAATGCCAACATGGCACTGCCATATTAATTATTGAAGTCACAAAGTGCATTATTTTTTTTAGCATGCCTCAAAACAGCAGCTTGGAATTTGGGACATGCTCTCCCTGAGAGAGCATGAGGAGGTTGAGGTGGGCGGGGTTGTGGGGGCGCGGGGGAGTAGAGGGGGGTGTATATTGTAGCGTCCCGGAAGAATTAGTGCTGCAAGGGGTTCTGGGTATTCGTTCTGTTGTGTTTATGTTGTGTTACGGTGCGGATGTTCTCTCGAAATGTGTTTGTCATTCTTGTTTGGTGTGGGTTCACAGTGTGGTGCATATTTGTAACAGTGTTAAAGTTGTTTATACGGCCAAAAGCCGTAGATAGTATGTGATTGGGCCGGCACGCAAAGGCAGTGCCTTTAAGGTTAATTGGTTAATTTTGAAGCATTTATCGGCCGATAATATCGGCAGTCCGATATTATCGGACATCTCTACTTTTTGTACCATATTAATTATATATGGTAGCGGGACGTAACCATGAAACTTTGTCACACAAAACACTGTTAAACGAGAAACACCTGTAGTAATAATGATGGATCAGATTTCAATAGCTCTTTTGTAGAGACTCAAAGCACTTAACAGTGAGAACCCACCATTCATTCACTCCACATTCACTCGTGAATGGTGGTAAGCTAAATGTATAGTCACAGCTGCCCTGCAAAACAGCCCAAAAAATATTTTGTTCCAGTCAAAATAACAATCTAATCACTTTAGTATCATTCGAGATTACCAAATTATGGATTAATCCACCCTCCTCTTGCATTTACTCCTGGCTGGAACACAGGAACAATCAGTCCTTTCAGGATTTCGCTGGCTCTTCTTGTGATTGTTGCGACCTAAAATGCCCGATTTTTCTGCAACTTTTTCAGAAACTGATGTTTTGAGGCAAATTGTTTCTATACCAGCTTTGACTTTAGGAATTTGTCCTCAATAGTTTGTGTTCCTTGTAACTTTAACCTCAAAAAGCACCGGGTCTCAACAAAAATGGGCAAACAAATACTGTATAGATGTTTTACTCCTGTTATAACACACATATGTAAAAGTAGACACTCGATGGCAGAAGCACATACTGAAAGCTCATTGTCAAATTATTGTACTCATAATCAAATATAATTATAGAAAGAAACACAATCAAAGGTTTCTTTGCCCGCCGTCTGCCCTGTTGTTCATAAGTTGCTGACATTTTCTGTGTATGTTTTACACTTCAAATAAAGGTAAAATAAGTTCATAAATACATGTTCAATAGGAAGTACATTTTTAATACAATACCCAGAAGGCTCAGTACTGCAGACAGGAACAGGAAGTAGGCTCAAAGGGGACCTGCACTTTTTTGGGAATTTTGCCTATCGTTTACTATCATTATGAAAGACACGACTTTTTTCTTTTTAATGCACTTTAACTCGTTAATAATTTTAAATAAAAGTCAGTTTACAGCAGAGCCAATGGAAGGTCCTCTATTTCGCCCATAAAACCCTATAAAAAAACATCCAATAAGCGCCATAAATACACATTTACATTTCGTGACTTGAATACTAACCAAGTATTAGCGATATTGTTATTATGAGCGCTCACACAGACAAACTATTTATAGCAGCGCCGTGATCACAAGTTTGGGTGTCAATATTCAGTTCAGTTCAGTATCAGTTTATTTCGAACATGCATACAATGCAATGTAATATTAACACGATAGACTGATCAGTTACTCCCTCGTTTCCTTGCTCGTCAAACTTTATTTCAGATCATAAATAATGCCTCTCACCTGGAAAGTAGAAGGATGAGGACGTATTTTGACAGGTTGGTACACTTTCACAGCCAATTTAGACCCGGTAATGGAGAGAACGACACGAAAAGACGCTTGGGTCAACCCCTTTTTCTTCGCAAGGATTATGAGTCATTTTTCATTTGTGAAGTGAATTTGTGAAGTTAATTATATTTATATAGCGCTTTTTCTCTAGTGACTCAAAGCGCTTTACATAGTGAAACCCAATATCTAAGTTACATTTAAACCAGTGTGGGTGGCATTGGGAGCAGGTGGGTAAAGTGTCTTGCCCAAGGACACAACGGCAGTGACTAGGATGGCGGAAGCGGGGATCTAACCTGCCACCCTCAAGTTGCTGGCACGGCCACTCTACCAACCGAGCTATACCGCCCCACAATGGGAATATATGAGCATCCGAGCAGTCGGCATCCTAATGACAGCAGACATTGTACAGTAATTGATGTTTTATTATGTTTGTTATAGTGAGTAATAATTGATGTAGTGGCAGGGGGAAAGCTTTAAAAAAAACGCCGTAATGCCGCGACGCGTATGCGTAAATTGGGAGGCTGTGCATAATTGGCGGGGATTGGTTGCATTTGCGTGAATTGGCGCGATCATGACATCCTGGAGGGATAAACAGACACCGTTTTTGTATCCTCTCTCTAGAGTCTTATTCATCTACTTTTTGTTAATAGCTGCTTGGTTTTTGCTGTAACACGCTTCCATCTATACCTCATGTGTTGTTTCAAGCAAGTTTAAAGGCTAGTTTAGCGATTAGCTTGCCTTTTTGTCTGCTCCTGCTTGTTTTTACTCGGTATGTAACATGTTTAGCATTAGCCGAGGGACCAAAAAAAAAAAGAAAAAGTATCAGCTCGAGGGAATCGGTTTTTGTTGTGAGCGGCATTGAACGGCCTCAATTGGCATTGGTGAATCACTAAGGATGCTGTAAAAAATCTAAATCATGATTATTTTCTATAACGATTCTAAATCTATTCAAAATTTTAAAGAATCGATTTTTAAAAATATGTTTTTAGGCCATATCTGCGCTCACTCTGCGCATATACATCATACGGCAGCCAAAAGTGGAGCATTTTGTTATGTCTCAGAGAAGGGAAGGAGGCGACAACCAGGGCAGGACTGCGGTTTACAGGGTTTATTTTAAACCTTTGATGAATACGTGGCATGTGTATGCTACTCAAAGTGAGTGAGTGTTGACTATGTGTAAAATTAATAATGTAAACGTTACCAAGGGTTGTTGTCTGTAAATGTTGGTTGTATCTTTCGTCGTTATCCAAGGGGGCAAGATGAAGCGGCAGTTCGTGGACAGGCAAGAGGTCTTGGGCAGGAACAGGGCAGCGTGGTCTGGGTTCGAGCAGGGAGGTCGTGGATCGAGGAGGGCAGTCAGGAATCCGGATGGGTGTTGAGTGACAAGGCATGATCATGGAGGACAGGGGAGTCACTGTGGAAATACAAAAGGACATGAACCAGGGGGAAACACGGAGAGAGAGCAAAACAAGCACGAGGAAATCACTGGGGAAGGGAATGCCAGACGTGATGCTTACTGGAAGGTTAGCGACGTTCTGGCAAAGGTTCCTCGGGTCCGCTGGTCTTTATGCAGCTCCCCCTCGTCAAGTCCAGGTGCGCTGATGAGTGATTGTTTTCAGGCTTGTTGCTGTGTGGGCGTGTTGTGCTCAGCGCGAGCAGAGGTGTGTCTGAGCGTGCTGCCAGCAGAGGGGTTAACAGAGGTGCCTGCAGCTCCAGCTGCAGAGGAAACGTGGGTTCGACTCCGCGTCATGACAGTACCCCCTCCCTTATGCGAGGCCTCCGACGAGCGCCGGGGAGCATCAGGATTGGCACAGTAGAAATCCTCTAGAAGTGAGGGATCGGCAAGGTAGGAGGCCGGCACCCAAGATCTGTCTTCAGGTCCATATCCCTCCCAGTCGACCAAATAAACGAGGCCCCTACCTTGTCGACGGACCCTGAGGATCTCCTTAACCGACCAAACCTGATCTCCATCGGGTAAGAACCTAGAGGGTGGGGGGGCAGGGACAGGAGAGGACAGAGCGCTCTCCGCTACCGGTTTAATCTGGGAAACATGGACCACTGGATGCCGCTTGACCGAGGGTGGGAGAGCCAATTTAACTGATACAGGATTTATGATAGACATGATGGAGAACGGACCAACATAACGTGGAGCCAATTTCTTAGATGGTACCTGGAGGCTGAGGTCCTTAGTGAGAAGCATCACTTGTTGTCCTGGTTTATAGGACGGAGCTGGAATGCGATGACGGTTGGCGTTGCTACACATTTTCTCGGATGCTCTTTCCAAAGCTGCACGAGCGGCTCTCCACACCCTCTGACACCGTCTAATATGAGCTCTAGTTGAGGGTACAGCGATCTCCAGTTCTTGTTGGGGAAACAAAGTACCTCTGGAAGCTGGAAATCCTGTGACAAAATCCAGGGCGATGTGCGACCAAGGACGGGCAGGAATGGAGAGAGGGCGAAGAAGACCAGCCGGAGGCCTGTGTGACGTCTTACTGCGGGCACAAGTTGAACAAGCAGCGATAAACTCCCGAGTGTCCTTGGCCATGGATGGCCACCAAAAACGTCTTCGCAGCAGTGATAGGGTTCGTTGAAAGCCAGGATGGCATGAGAACAGGCTTGAGTGCCCCCAATCCAGGACCCTGGGTCGTAGCTCCCGATGGACGAACAGTCTGTTGGGAGGTCCACCTCCCGGTCCTGGATTGGAATGCAGTGCAGACTTAACCAGGTCCTCCACTTTCCAAGTTACCATCCCTATGATGCAAGTGGGAGGAAGGATGGGTTCTGCCACTGCCGGACCGGTAGGTTCTTTCAGAAATAACCGAGACAGTGCGTCAGCCTTAGTGTTCTTGGAGCCAGGTCTGAAAGAAAGCACGTAATTGAAGCGAGAGAAAAAAACTGCTGCCACCTTGCCTGGCGGTTGTTGATCCTCTTGGCAGCTCGGATGTGTAGGAGGTTGCTGTGGTCGGTAAGGATCTGAAACTGGTGTCTAGCTCCTTCCAACCAGTGTCTCCATTCCACCAGGGCCTCATGGACCGCCAGTAATTCTCTATTCCCAGCATCATAATTCTGTTTGGCCGTGGTCAGGCGCCAGCTGCAGAGGAAACGTGGGTTCGACTCCGCGTCATGACACATTTGGAACCTTGTTTGAGAAGGTTTTAGTATAATTAAACAATATTTTGTGATAATCGGTTCTCTGGAGAATTGTGTTGATTTGGGAATCGATTCTGAATCGAATCGTCACCCCAAAAATGTAAATCAAATTGAATTGTGAATTGGTAAGATTAACATCTTAAGTACATTTTCCTGGAATTCAGCCGAGAATTCCTAGTAAAAAATACAATAAATTCATTATTAAAGATGTAAATTCTTAATGTAGATGGTCCACTTATTTGTTTTGTCAACTTTAATACAAAGCTTAGATGTTTTATCAGATAGCTTGGCAGTTATTGACCTACATTTGACCGCTTTTAGCATCTTTAATGTACAAAGTATTTCAAAATGGTCCGCATCTTTTCTTTTTTATGTATAGAGCCCTTCGTGTAATAAGTTTGGACACCCCTTGGTCTAAAAACGTTTAGTCTAATTACACAAACATCAAAATTGAAAGTGACAGTTTTCACATATTGTTGATATTTAAAAATATACAGTGTTCTCTTGTGATGCTCACTTACTGGGGTCTCAGTATTTTGCAGATTTTAAAGTACTATTGAATACCTTGAGATTTTAGCAACCATTAAAGATTCCTGGTTAAAATTATGTAGGTTTAAATTAGGGGCGCACCAATTTTTTTTTTACATCAGAACCGCGATTCTTATTCATCTAGATTCTAAATTAATTCATAATTTTCAAAAGTCGATTTAAAAAAAAAGTTTTTATTAATAACAATAATTTTTAAAAATACATTTTTAGGCCAACTTCATGCAACCAGGGGGAGCTTTTCTAACCTGTAACCTGTTTTTAAAACGTTTAATTATAATTACTACACTAAATAATACATAGAATTGTTTAGGTAAAAGAACAAAAAAGCAAAAATTATGATTGACTCTCATTCAAATCCTTCAAAGTCCTCCTGTGTCCAACAACTTATTACCTGAGTTTTGTAAAACCTCGGTTCTTGTGTGATCCACTTTTTCTATGGTTGGGTTATTGCAAGATTTTTTTGTCCCGGTTTTGTATACCATCTCATTTGTTATACAAGCAAACATTGTCCAAACAAAGAATCCAACGCTTTGGTGACTCAATTGCTTTTTTTTTTTTTAAAACATGTTTTGTGTTTATAGTTTAGGGTGTCTAGAACACATTAAAATAATTTCCTCCTGGTAGATTCCATCATTTTTTGTCAGGCTCTGTCTTCGTCAGACATTTTGGGAGGGATTACTAACGAAAACCAAGGTACCACTGTATAAATAGATAAATGGAACAGATACTGATTCTACCTTTACTATTAACACTAGTAATGTTTAGATGGATCTGCCCACCCCTAGGATATACCTGATAAAAGTTACTAACACTTCCTGTGACTCACCTACCAGCACCACCAGCACTTTTACCTCCATGATTTATGATCACCATGTGAATGTGGTTGAGGTCACAGCTTCACTCACCCCACCACCTCCCAATGTCCACCCCTTCCCTCCCAACCCCACCTTCCTTCCATCTCCCCATCACTTCTGCTCTTTAACTGCGTACAACGCTATCCAGGGGGCACATGGGTTAGACGGCAGACCCGGTCCAGTGGTGAGTGGCGGAAAAGGTCATGTTTCGGTCCCCCTTGTCTCCCTCCTACTCCTTCCTCCTCTGCCCCCTGCAAGCTTGCTTGATGTCTGTGTCTTGTCTGGTTGTTTTCCTGCTTTCTTGTGCTTGCACTGTCTCAGTTTTCGCTCCAGGAGTTCTTGCGAGCACGGGACTGTTCTAGATTGGGTTTGTAGGGATGCAGTGCTCTTATTTAACTTTCTTCTGCAACACAATGGCAGCTATTTACCGTTTACTATTTACCACCGGGCCCCACTACAGGGAACAGCATGATTGCATTTGTATTGCTAAGGTAACTGATATGCAGCACTTTTGTCAATATACACATGCTATGTATTGACTTAACCGTAAGAACATCAGCTAAAACCGTGAACTAGTTTTAGAAAAACAGAAAACAATCAAACCACTTAAATGGTCGGATGAGAGTTTTCCTAAAGGTGCTAATTTAATATATTGCCGGTGTGCTTTGAACCCCAGTCTGAGGTCAAGAGGATGCACCTGAGATAAATTTTCAGCTTCATGGCAAAGGTTATGAATATTTATGTACATAGAAATTACTGATAGTATGTGAATATAAACACCAACACAATGATTGGACGTACTACATTATTGGGGAACTGTACCGGACAACTTCATGTACAAGCCGTGACCGTTTAACCCCATTTATGTCAAGGTGTACGCGTGACTTTAATGTTACAATTCACTGCCAAAGATACAAATAAATCTATCATATCAATCACAAAAACTGATTTCACGTTTTCATTATGGGAAATTGTGTTTATAATTTTGAGAGAAAAGGAATTGATTGCATCCACAAAGTTTAGTAAAAGATACTTTTGGAGCTGACTTCCGGTCGTTATTAACAGTGCCCAATGTTGCTTTAGAATTTGAACACACCTATTTGACGATGTAAATCTTAAATCCCTATCCTGGCCAGTACCTCTGTACCAGTCGTAGGTTGCAAAGATTGCATTCCTGAGAAGACCAGCATGTGGAGATGCTAATGCTGCATGTTATGTCATGTTTTACATTTCTTCTTCAACACATTCTATACAATCCAAGCGCCGAATGAATGATACAAGCTCTTCCTCTTCCATACGTACTGCAATCAACTGCAGCTGTTGACTAGTGATTCATTTCCCCTTTTTTTACCAGTCCAGGCAGTACTTCAACAAGCTTTGTGCTTTATGTGTGATGAGTGATTAAGATTAAGCACATGAAGTAGAATCAATTTTATAGCACTGCACTAGGAAGCTTGTTGATGTACCGATTGGACATTTTTCTTGTACAGTTCATTCTGCTGCCCTGTTCTTATTTAGTTTTCGTGTTTCAAGGGTCTGATAGGACCAGCAGGTGTATCAGGACCAGCAGGACCAAAGGGAGAGGGAGTGAGTTCATTTCAATTTTCCTTCTACAGTTTAACTCATTCATGTTGACGCTGTAAATGTTGACAACCATCAAAGTCGGCCAACTCATTAAGTCGTGGACTTACATGGTTATCCACCTTTGTCCAAATACAATTTGAGACTTGAAGGGGTTAATTATTTGTTCGTAAAATCGGTCCTTTTTTGTCAATATGTGTTGTAGTATTGTTACTTACATTATTATCACTCATGTGTCAAAGCAGATTTTTCGTTATGTCAGAACCAACTAAAAACGCATTTGTAGCGTACAGACCTCCACAGGCCCTCATAGTACAAATTCAGACGATGATCCCGATCAGCCTCAAAATGTAATAATCTTGTTCCTTATCACGTTTCTGACATTTCCTGAAATGTGGCCATATTTTTTTCAGCTATGTATATAGTGAGATAAAAGAAACGTAATGAACCCTCTTGTCAGTCATCCACTGTCTTTGTGGGTGGTGGCGGGGTCGCTAGCTTAGGCACACAGAGGTTGAGGCTCGTTACCAAAACGTGCATAAATTAGTGGAAATGATCCGCACCAGCCTTAAATTTTTATCATTTGTTTCTTATCCCATTTCAGACATTTCCTGAAAGTTTGATAAAAATCAGTTCATAATTTCTTTAGTTATCTATTGCGGAAGGAAAAAAGAAATGGAGCGAACCCTCTTATCAGTCATCCAGTCTCTTTGTCTCTGCGAGGTTGCTAGCATACACACATACAAGTTCAAGCTCCCAACGTAAACGTAAGGTATTGTAGTAGAAATGAACCTAAACAGGCCCAAAGTGTAATCATATGTTGTTAATTTCCTAAAAAGTTTTGTAAAATTCCGCCCCTATCTTTTTGAGTTATGTTTCTAACAAACAAACTAAAACTAGAAAGATGAGAGGACAGGAACTTCCACTTACCTTCAAATCTTAACTGTCGCATCTGACTCTTTCTTCTTCCAGGGTAAATTTCCTCGTAGGGCTGCACAAGTAATCGATTTTAAATCGAAGTCAGATTAATTATTTATGAAGATGACGAAAAGAACATTATTAAATCAATTTGCCTCCATATCAAGTCTTGCACTTTCAAACCAGGCTCCTCGTTCCTTGTCCCTTCCATTCCTGTCTGCATAAATATTATGGTGTTCCTCACACAAACTCTCTCACACACACATCAGTGTTTCACATGTATACATTTTTTTATTGCCACAAATAAACTCACAAATGCAGATTTAGTGCTCCCGTGTTTGCCGTGGTTCATAAACAAATTATATTGTTAGTGTGGCGGATATATCATGAACGCGCTTCACAACACACCTCATGCACTCTTGCTTTGCCAGAAAATAAGATGCAGCTGAATGGTTCTGGGGTGACAATTTTGCGACTGTGTCGTAATATTTAGCAAGAAGAGCTATGCATCAAAAGTGAAAAAAAGGAGTGTGTCTTTGCCTCAAGCATTTATTCGGTTATCAAATGCAAGAGGTCGCTCGCCACGCCAATTAAGTTCTTGCTCCACAGCGACAAGAAAACCGTGTGCAAAGCGTGCAGAATGTTATGTAGTTTTTTTCAATAATGTAGGAACAGCAGCTTTCAGTAACTCAGGAACTTATTTACAACTGACGGTTATTGGTATCTCTATACTTCTCTACCACTAAGACTTATGGGTAATGTAGTGAGTAGTTTACAAGTACCAACACACAATTAGCCTCCAGAAGCAACCTAAGCTTTATAAGTGCTAAAAACTACAATTGTAACATAGATTATGACAGGTTCTACAATTCTAAGTAATACATAACATACATTGACTATCACCAATAAGTGTTTACTTATTAATTTGGTCCCGACTCCTTCCTTCTTTTACACAGGAAATGTAAACACGTAAAAGTTACGTTTTGAATGAACTATCGGTAAAAGACATGGAGAAGGGGTAGGATTAAATAGAAGTTTTGCTTCTTCCTATTCCTTTTAATGTAATGTGTTAATCATGTATATTACAAATAAGTTATAACCATAACCACATCATAGCAAGACACAGCTTAGAGACACTCTTTCTTCATTTGGCAACACTCCCCCCCCCCCCCCCCCCCCCCCCCCCCCGGTGAAATATGTGAACGAGTGATGTTTATAGTGTGGCCTCGGGGCCATTTGTGGAACACAACATTTTTTTTTACCCATATAGCAAATTGCAATAAATAAAGTAAACAAAAAGTTAATACAAAATTTAAAAAATAGAGCTAAGAAATTAGAAAAAGGCTGAAATGTTGATGGAAATAATGAATTGAGACGCAGATGTTTGCCTTTAAATATATGTGAGGTTTATTTACCCTTTTTATTAGCCTATTTCATTACAAATAACAAGATGACATCAGCAACCCTCAACCTTTGTTGTCTTTTGTAGTTATTATTAAAAAAAATCTAAATCCTAAATAAAAAAAAATCAGAATCTGGGAATGAAGTCCTTTATGAATAAAGTTAATTTTTATTGTTATTATTATTATTTTATGTTTGGCCAAAATTGTGCAGCCCTACTTGTTAGCCGTTCCTTAATCCCTCTTTCTGCAATCAACAAAATTGCACAAATTGAGTAAAACCATGTCAACAAACTGCCATCAGTTGAAAAAACCTTCATCCTTACATCTCTGGAAAAAGTCACAAGTAATTGTCCAAACAACGAAAATGTGTTGTGTCGGCAACAGGTTGTGTCAACAACCACTAACGGCGACGTTAGGGAACTTATCAGGGCAATGTCAATTTAAACGTTTTCCACTGTATTGAAACTTTCTATTGCCATCGAGGGTAGACTTCTGATATATTTCTATTGCAGGGTGAGAAAGGAGACAAAGGATTACCAGGACCAATTGGCTCGCAAGGCATCCCTGTAAGTCACTTTTTACCCCAAAATAAAACACAGTGTAACTCACCCCAAATAACTACTCAATGCCTATTGCATGACTTTGTGCATTGTTATTGGTAAGAATCCACAGTGACAATCAATCAATCAATCAATCAATGTTTATTTATATAGCCCTAAATCACAAGTGTCTCAAAGGGCTGTACAAGCCACAACGACATCCTCGGTACAGAGCCCACATACGGGCAAGGAAAAACTCACCCCAGTGGGACGTCGGCGAATGACTATGAGAAACCTTGGAGAGGACCGCATATGTGGGTAACCCCCCCCCTCTAGGGGAGACCGAAAGCAACGGATGTCGAGTGGGTCTGACATAACATTGTGAAAGTCCAGTCCACAGTGGATCCAACACATCAGCGGGAGTCCAGTCCACAGCGGGGCCAACAGGAAACCATCCCGAGCGGAGACGGGTCAGCAGCGCAGAGATGTCCCCAACCGATGCACAGGCTAGTGGTCCACCCGGGGTCCCGGCTCTGGACAGCCAGCACTTCATCCATGGCCACCGGACCTATGCAACTCCCCCTCGCAAGGGACAGGGGAGAAGAGGAGAGAAGAAAAGAAACGGCAGATCAACTGGTCTAAAAAAGGGGGGGTCTATTTAAAGGCTAGATTATACAAATGAGTTTTAAGATGGGACTTAAATGCTTCTACTGAGGTAGCATCTCTAACTGTTACCGGGAGGGCATTCCAGAGTACTGGAGCCCGAATAGAAAACGCTCTATAGCCCGCAGACTTTTTTTTGGCTCTGGGAATCACTAATAAGCCGGAGTTCTTTGAACGCAGATTTCTTGTCGGGACATATGGTACAATACAATCGGCGAGATAGGCTGGAGCTAAACCGTGTAATATTTTATACGTAAGTAGTAAAACCTTAAAGTCGCATCTTAAGTGCACAGGAAGCCAGTGCAAGTGAGCCAGTATAGGCGTAATATGATCAAACTTTCTTGTTTTTGTCAAAAGCCTTGCAGCCGCATTTTGTACCAACTGTAATCTTTTAATGCTAGACATAGGGAGGCCCGAAAATAATACGTTACAGTAATCGAGACGAGACGTAACGAACGCATGAATAATGATCTCAGCGTCGCTAGTGGACAAGATGGAACGAATTTTAGCGATATTACGGAGATGAAAGAAGGCCGTTTTAGTAACACTCTTAATGTGTGACTCAAACGAGAGAGTTGGGTCGAAGATAATACCCAGATTCTTTACAGAGTCTCCTTGTTTAATTGTTTGGTTGTCAAATGTTAAGGTGGTATTATTAAATAGATGTTGGTGTCTAGCAGGACCGATAATCAGCATTTCCGTTTTCTTAGCGTTGAGTTGCAAAAAGTTAGCGGACATCCATTGTTTAATTTCATTAAGACACGCCTCCAGCTGACTACAGTCCGGCGTGTTGGTCAGCTTTAGGGGCATGTAGAGTTGAGTGTCATCAGCATAACAGTGAAAGCTAACACCGTACTTGCGTATGATGTCACCCAGCGGCAGCATGTAAATACTAAAGAGTGCAGGGCCAAGAACCGAACCCTGGGGAACTCCGCACGTTACCTTGACATAGTCCGAGGTCACATTGTTATGGGAGACGCACTGCATCCTGTCAGTAAGATAAGAGTTAAACCAAGACAAGGCTAAGTCTGACATACCAATACGTGTTTTGATACGCTCTAATAAAATATTATGATCGACGGTATCGAAAGCGGCGCTAAGATCAAGAAGCAGCAACATAGATGACGCATCAGAATCCATCGTTAGCAATAGATCATTAGTCATTTTTGCGAGGGCTGTCTCCGTAGAGTGATTTGCCCTGAAACCGGATTGAAAAGGTTCACAGAGATTGTTAGTCACTAAGTGTTCATTTAGCTGCTGTGCAACAGTTTTTTCGAGAATTTTGGAAATAAACGGAAGGTGGGAGACCGGTCGGTAGTTTACCATGAGGTCAGGATCGAGGTTAGGTCTTTTGAGCAGAGGATGAATAACCGCTTTTTTGAATGCTAGGGGAACAGTGCCGGAGGAAAGTGATAAGTTTATAATATTTAACACTGATGGACCTAATAATACAAACAGTTCCTTGATAAGTTTCCCAGGAAGTGGGTCAAGTAAACATGTTGTTTGTTTTATCCCACTTACACGCTGTAATAATTCCTCTAATGTTATTTCATCAAAAATAGAGAGACTATTTTGGAGGGCAGTGTCCGTCGTATATACAGTCGTATTTGTGTTAATAGAGCCCAGTTGTAGCTGGGATGCGTTGTCTTTAATCTCCTTTCTAATGAGTTCAATTTTCTTATTAAAGAAATTCATAAAATCATCTGCCGAGTGGGTGGAGCTACTGGGAGGAGTCCCTTGTTGGGTTAGCGATGCTACTGTACTAAACAGAAATTTAGGATCGTTTTTGTTGAGGCGGATGAGATTTGAGTAGTATTTAGCTTTAGCTAAGGTAAGCATGCGTTTATAAGTTATTAAACTATCACTCCATGCTTGATGGAAAACCTCAAGTTTAGTCGCGCGCCATTTGCGTTCCAGTTTTCTACATGATAATTTATGAGCTCTAATTTCTTCTGTAAACCATGGGGTGCGCCTTTTAGGGGCCCTTTTTTGCTTTAGCGGTGCTATACTATCAATAATTTCGCGCAAGGCATCGTCAAAGTTGTTAGTGAGTTTATCAATAGAGCCGACATAATTTGGGAATGGTGCTATTACCGAAGGCAGTAGGTCAGCAAGAGTCATCGTTGTGGCAGCATTAATGTTGCGGCCGCTATAGCAGTTATTATTATTATTAGCTTGTTGACAAAGAGTCAAAACTTCAAATTTTATAAGGTAATGATCGGACATTACTTTAGTATATGGAAGTATCATAACTTTGGAGGTGGTGACACCCCTGACAAGCACTAGATCTATTGTATTACCGTTGCGATGCGTGGGTTCATGTATTATTTGTGTAAGACCACAGCTATCAATTATGGTTTGGAGCGCCACGCACTGAGGGTCCGATGGGGTATTCATATGGATATTAAAGTCCCCCATTATGATTATATTGTCGGCGTGCGTCACTAGATCAGCAACGAACTCTGAGAATTCACTGATAAAGTCCGAATAGGGCCCAGGGGGGCGGTAGATAACAGCCAGGTCGAGAGGTAGCGGTGTGACAGACCTCATAGTAAGCACCTCAAACGATTTATATTTATTATTTAGGTTAGGGGTAAGGTTGAAATTTTCATTGTATATTAGTGCGACACCCCCTCCCCTTTTAAGAGGGCGGGCAACATGCGCATTCGTATAGTTAGGAGGAGATGCCTCATTGAGCGCAAAAAATTCGTCCGGTTTGAGCCAGGTTTCGCTAAGACCAATGACGTTAAGATTGTTGTCTCTAATGACCTCATTAACCAATAACGCCTTGGGAGACAATGATCTTATGTTTAAAAAGCCCATATTATAGGTATTGGGCTGTTTTGACGAGTTTTTGTTAAGATTATCCGTAGTGGCAATATTAACAATGTTGCGTTTATTATGCGTAGTGCACTTTAAATAGTTTCGACCATATCTAGGAATTGATATGACGGGAATTTTCCGATTGTTTGCTTGGTGCTGCAATAGACTGGACATATCATAATTTGCCACCTCAGTAGAATGCATGTCCACCTCTGACACAGACACAACAGAAAAAACATTATGTGAATTGTGTATTATTCTAAGAGAATTGCTATGCGTACATGGATTATCCAGCCTGGCGCTGGCTAGTTCTAGCTTAACTGACTCCTCACCCGGACTAACAGACATTGTAATTGCCTGTGACCGGGCTTGCTCTAGTGTAGTCAGTCAAGTGAGACTTAAATAGTAGTCTATGTTTCTAGACAGGATGATGGCGCCTTCCTGGTTAGGGTGAAGGCCGTCTCTCATCAGCAAGCCTGGTTTGCCCCAGAAAGAGGGCCAGTTATCAATAAACGTTAGTCCCTGCGTCCTACAGTAGCTAGCCAACCACTTGTTAAGCGAGACTAATCTGCTATATCTCTCATCATTGCCTCTCGCAGGCAGGGGGCCAGAGACAATTACTCGATGCCTGGACATCTTTCTGGCGAGATCACAAGTCCTGGCTATGTTTCTCTTTGTAATCTCTGACTGTCTCATTCTAGTGTCATTGGAGCCAACGTGTACAACTATATTCGCATAATTAGTGGTGCGATTAGCCTGTCGTACGTGTTTACTAGGCCTGTTGCGAGTTAGCTCCCTAAGATTAGCTTCAATGTCAGGTGCTCTGGCCCCGGGGATACACTTTATTGTGGCTGGTTTGCTAAGCTTTATGTTTCGGGTGATGGAGTCCCCTATAACTAAGGTGTGGTGCCCGGTAGACTGGGGTGTAGGACTAGCTAAAGAGCTAAATCTATTATGCGTCTCAACCGGTACACCGTAGCTTGTAGGCCGCTTAGGACTGCTACAAGCTGGGCTAGTTAGCTCGCTACAGCTAACGCTAGCAGATGTGTCCGCAACATCTAAAGTTACGACATTACTCTGCTCTAACTGGCGGACACGGCCCTCTAGCAGAGCCAACCTCTCCGTGAGTATGGTGCAAGACGCGCAGGAAGCCATTACTCACAGTGTTTTCTGTCACCGAGTGAAGTTCCTGCTGTCCTCAGGGAAGTGGTCGCGGTCTGTAGGAGTAGCTTCTTACTGACCGGCGCTGCCTTTCTCCGCGCTAGCTTAGCAGCTAGCTAGCTGAGGAAAGGGTGGTGGGACAGAGATCGGGTGATTTGCAAGTTAAATAGTACCACTAAAAAATGTTTAAAAGAAAGCTGTAGAACAATTAAAAGCACACAGATAGAGCGCTACTTAGCTTTTTAGCAACAGCGAACAGACGGCGAGCAGTCACGCACGGTGAACCGGAACCGGAAGTTATCAGTATCTACAATGCATCAAAAGAGTGTCTGTCCAATACAGATTTGTGCTTGACTTGAACACATCAAGTCCCAAAGTGACGTATGTATGAGTAACATTTATGCTGGATTTGTCATGTGACAATCATAGCTATAGCTTCTCCAAAATGGCTGGTGTCAGGTATAGTAAGCTTGCTCAATTGCAGAAGCTGCAGGGTTGAATCGAGGCAGGTCTTTTTGTGTGTTATTTTACTACTTATTATTATTGTTTGACATAACGTATGCACATAGGGCCATATCCTATCATGTGCCTAAGTGAAAAAAGCTGAGCTACTGTGCAGATTCTGGCGGCATGGCATTCTCCCCCTCGACTTAAATCTGTCACTGCAAGCTTTCATCCGTAATGTGCACTTTGGGTGGAGCAATGTGGGCGTTCCTTGTCAATTTGGCCTTCCGCAAATTCACCCATCAACTTAAGTACTTATGTTCTTATGCGCTTCTGAGGCTGGAATAAGTCCCGCGCCCCAGGAAGGTAAAAATATTACATTGCACTTAAAAGTTTGAATGCAATGTACACCACCAATAATAAAATAGGACATTGGAAGAAAACCATCAAACCCATTCTGATCGCTTCAATTAAGACACCTGTAAACATCCATTCAGATGACAATAAAAGGACCATAATGCCACTGTGTAGGAACTATCAAAATCAAAATGCACATACCGTATTTCCTTGAATTGGCGCCGGGGCGGTAATTAATTTAAAACCTCTTCTCACTCCGGCGCTAACCAAAGGCATGTGATATAGGCAAGCATGCGCTAATTATTTTAAAACCCCTCTTCTCACTCCGGCACTTACCAAAGGCATGCGGTAAATTTAGGCCTGCGCTTTGAGTGTGATGTAAGGATACCATCATGAAAAGCACATTTAATAAAAAAAACGTTATTATGGTCTTACCTTTACTTATAAATGAAGTCCATGCGCAGCTCCTTTTGAACAAAAGCATCGATAACTTGTTTATAGAAGTCTTCCTTATCTTTCTTCAGTTTTAAAAGTCTCTCTGTCTCGATGGAGATATTCCTTTAATTATTACCTCCTGCTTTGATTGAAAGTCCAGTTTAGAAAACTGTTTTATTTTAGATATGTAATCCTCCATGTTAAAAGTGCAAGCGAGAGGAAAAAATAAACGATCGCTGCTAAAGCTGTTGCTGCTTGTTGTCACTTCTTCTGCAGCCGAGCAGTCGCAAGATGGATCACTAGCGCCCTCTATCACCAGGAGGCGGGAGTCATTTAATGACTCATATTTGACACACGCAGATACGGTATATTAATAAAACATAGCTGCTTACTGTTCTTTTTAGCACATTCAATAGTTTGGACCTTAAATCCTACTGAATAGCTCTTTATCTTCTTCCCTTTATGCGATTTTAAATTGTTGAAATCAGCCTCCTCCATTTTGAAAATGATGACAGGTGAAGTGTCACTCGTGACGTGACGAGTTTGACCCGGCAGAAACTTTAGGCATATGCTAATTATTTTGCGAAACGAGTTTGACCCGGCGGAAATTCTAGACATGCGCTAATAAAAATAATATTTTGCGAAACGGCGTTAATCCTGAGCCGGCGGTAATGCTAAGCATGCGCTAATTATTTTGCGAAACGAGTTTGACCCGGCAGTAATTCTAGGCATGCGCATACTATATTCCCGGCGGCAATTCAAGGAAATACGGTAATTTACCTGCCGTGTTTCGTCTCTGCAAACTATCGGAGTACAAAAGAGGCTTAAATCGTCCTGCAAAAAGCAGATATGAACAAAAAATCTAACTATGCAATGGCAATACATCCCTATACCTTAATAAAAAAATATTGGTCGATGTGATATCAAGGATTATACGCCTGTCGAGTTCCCAGACATATCAAACTATTGTGCTCCAGACGCCATTGTACACGACAAAATAGATGACAACTTGGAAAAGCACGCAACTTATTTTTGTGTGGCTGGGGCAAGGAAATTGGTATCAAGACTCTCCCGGATAAATATGCATCGTTTTTGCTCGGGTAAGGTTTCATGATTTAATTTCGCGTCTACTGATGTTTGTTGTTGTTGCACACGCCGTTTACGAGTGTTTTTCCCCATCTTTATCAAAATACAACTATAGATGTTAACATTGTGTATGTGCTGAAAGCTTCTTTTATGATTGTTGCCTTTGGTAAAAGCTTAACTATTTTAGGTTTTGCTCACCTTTGCTTTCTTTTACAAACGTATTTGGACACACTTTTCGAAACACTCGTAGCAAGAGGAACTGCACTGTTTTTGGAATTTTGCCTATAGTTCACAATTGTTATGTAAGACATGACGACGGATGGATTTAGAAAAAAAAAAAAGCATTCTAAATATTAAATAAATTCTATCAAAACTCTGCTTACAATGGAGCCTATGGGAGTCGTTTAATTCTGCCTATAGAGCCCCTAAAAAACATCAAAACACCTCCATTAGGGTTTTATATACATGATGTAAGTATATATGTAATGTAGTGACAGGCACATTTATAATAACATTTAATATTTCCGTATTTTGATCATTTTAAGCATACGCGGCGCATTAATTAAAAAAAAAAAAGCATCACGACGTTGGCTTTTTCTTTTCTTCATCACTGATCATTACTCACTGCAGACTTTATGAGACCCAACAAACATAGTAAAACATAATTTACTGTGCAACGTCTGTTGTCATTAGGATGCCGACTGCAAGAATGTTCATATATTCCCACTTAGATGAAAAATGTCTCATAACCCTCTGAGGGTGCAGGGGAACAAGTGCTTTTCATGTCCTCGCCAGTTCCAAAACCTAAAGGCTGTCAAAGTGTCGGATTATGTTCTCAGTTCTCACCCATCTACTTTCCAGGTGAGAGGCATGATTTATGATCTACAATAAATTTACAGGGAGCAGGGAAGCGAGAAAACAGCAGACCACTCAATGATGTAAACATAGGAACAAACGGAGGTGATCACGTCGCCGCTATAAATAGTTTGTCTGCGTTAGCGCTTATTATAACAATATCACCAATACTTGGGTAATATTCAAATCATGAAATGTAAATTGAGTATTGTTGGCACTTTTTGAATGGTTATTTATTGGATTTTATAACCGGAATAGTGGAGCTCCCATTGGCTCCGCTGTAAGCAGACTTTTATTTACGTCTATTTAATACTTAGATGCATTAAAAAAAAAAAAAAACTATCCGTTGTCATGCCTTTCATAATGATTGTGAACGATAGGCAATATTCCAAAATAAGTGCAGTTCCTCTTAAAGAAATACAAATAATATCAAGATAATATCTAATTGGGAAACACTAAATGTTAAAGGTATATCAAGCAAACCTTTAACAAAGTGATCAATGCAAACAGATGCATTTTTTCGACTCTGGTCCCTTGGACCGGAGTGTGCTTTTCTCGTTGTTTCATAAAGTCTTGCAGTCTTTCGGCCTTCTTGATTACCTCTTGAGAAACTCTTTAGGAACGTTTATCCTTTTCGCGACGTGAACTATTCGTACAGCCGAAAACAACACAAGCATTGGGCATTTTTTTCTTCCAGAAAAGCTAAATGCCGCCTAGTACTGATTGAGAACAGAGCTAGCTTGACCACCGCGCATATTTAATGCGTGGCACGTGAGCCTGACATGAAGTCAGTAGAATCCTAGTAATTAAATGACATATACTGCTTGCTTTAAAGATCAAAGTCTGTGGGATCCACAATGAGGTTTTGGTTAGGAAATTCACAATCTCTGCCATTTAAATTTGAAGTTGAAATTGTCATCTCATCCTCCTTATATTCAAGCTAGAAAATAGAAGGTTCTGGATCAAAATTTGTCCCTAAGTTGTCTTTGTAGTCTCTCACGAAGTATGCCGTTAGTAGTAGGTTTGTAGTTGTTGAAGGGAAAAACGAACCCTGTGTTACGTGTGTGAAATTAATATGCCGCCGTATGCTTAAAATGAAGAAAATACGTAAATATTACATGTTATTATAAATGTGCCTGTTACTACATTACATAAATACTTGCTGTGTGTATGTAAAACGTTGACGGAGGGGTTTGGATGTTTTTTAGAGCGCTGTATAGGCAGAATAGAGTGACTCACATTATCTCCTATGTTAGCTGACTTTTGCTAAAATGTATTTACAATTTAGAATGCATAAAAAAAGAAAAACGTATGTGCTATTGTCTTACATTGGGATTGTGAATGATACGTAAAATACATTTTAAAAAAGTGTGGTTCCCCTTTAAGCACAAATAGGTATGGGTTTAATGGGTTAAAAAATAATAGTTATACTACATTAGACCTTTTAAAAAAAAAATCATGTGAATACTGTATCAGATATTAGAAGTGTTTTTAGTGGTTTTAGTTTGTGACTGCAACATTCCTGTTTTATGTTGCTGCGGTTGTTTGCACTTGGAAATATCTTAATATTTGAGTCTGCTTATTGAGTGCTTGTATTTCTTTTTTTAGGGATTAACAGGACCACAAGGACTCAAAGGCAACCGGGTAAGATTACAGTAAAAAAAAAAGAAAGAAAACATTTTTGCTTGCTATGAATATATGACTGAGAAAGGTTATAATTTCAAAGGCTCACAATTAGCTTCAAGTGTAATGCTCTTGATGCTCTCTTTTATAATGCATTAGGAAAACCCATTTGTCACACAGTTTGCCTTGAATATTTGAAGTGATTATGAATAATAAACTTCAAGATGTCATTCCAGAAGCAAGTATCTGAACAATTGATGATATTTGATTATATAAACATTTATTCTATGACTACATTTTCATGCACTCAATATTCCAGTTAAGGTTGATATTATCTTTAAGACATGATGCTTTTGCAATAAGAATATTCCTATTTGCGTAGTAATCGGCATTAATGGACAACAAGTGAGACTATCCAAGTACAGTATATAAGTACACATACCTATATATATATATATATATATATATATATATATATATATATATATATATATATATATATATATATATATATATATAGGTATGTGTATGTACGTAGGTATATATTTGTATGTATATATATCTTTATATACTACATAATATATGTATGTAGATGTATGTGTATATATATACGTATATATGTATACATATGTATATACATACATTTATATATACATATACATCCATATAATATGTAGTATACATATATATTTATATGCAAATATGTTTTTATATATATATATAGGTATGTGTATGTACGTAGGTATATATTTGTATGTATATATATCTTTATATACTACATAACATATGTATGTAGATGTATGTGTATATATATACGTATATATGTATACATATGTATATACATACATTTATATATACATATAAATCCATATAATATGTAGTATACATATATATTTATATACAAATATGTTTATATATATATATATATATATATATATATATATATATATATATATATACACTACATAATATATGGATGTATATATAGATGTTTATATATACATATATATGTATACAGACACATATATATATATACTACATAATATATGGATATATATGTATATATAGATGCTTTTTTATATATATATATATATATATATATATATATATATATATATATATATATATATATATATATATATATATATATATATATATATATATACTACATAATATATGGATGTATATATATATAGATGTATGTATTTATGTATGTATATATATATATATATATATATATAAAGGAGCGAAACATCCGTGAAGGGTGGCTCCCGGCTGACGACCCTGCAGCCAGCACCACATGGCACTGTCGGAGGTGCGTCAGGCAGTAATGCCATGCAAGTGTTAACTTGTGCTTACATCTATCTTAACTGGCTTTCCAGTGACTACTGTGAACAGAGCAGTTGGCATCCAGGAAAAGACTGGTGGGCTGCCAGGGAAGACTGACTGGCAGCAGGAAAGACTGCACCAGGGGTGGAGGGGCTAGTTACCCTTTTCCACATGTCTGTGAAGCAAGCTCCATGGACTCCCTAACCTAACTACAAGCAATATAAGGAAGAAACAGCCCGGCGGTCCACCGAGAGGCGGGATGAAAGATGGACCAATCAGGACGGATTACACGGAAATGACTGGCACGGTAATGACGAACGAGCAGAGGATTCTCAGAGAATGTGGCTGTGGGTGGGCCAAGGAAACAACCTACCGGGGCCTGCGAATACACCAGGGAAAGGCAAAATGCGGCGGTGGCCGCAACCAGATGCAAGCTTGCACTGCAGAAGCAGATCAGACAAGGAGGAATCTTAGCCAGGTTGAGCACCACAGTGCTATTGATCCCACCATTGCAACTGGTGAGAGAGAGGAGGACCAGCCTTCCCTGCAGGATGTGCAGCAACAACAGCACAGCCCACAGCACAGTGAAACACCAAGTAGAGAACCCACAAGAGGAACATCAGAGAAGCTTATCCGGAAAGCCAAAGTGAAGTGGCCAAAAGCCAACGACAAAGACTCCTGGAGCAGCTTCAATTTTAACTTATGCACCACCCTCCAAAGTGCGCTAAGAGGCAGCGTAACTTCCAATCTAAACATTATGGGAGACATCATCTACGAAGAAGGGAAAGAGCGTTTTGGATTGATGCCACAGAGGAAGATCGTTCCCAAACAGAGCGGGAGACGGGAGAGGGAAATCCTCCAGCTCGTAAAGGAACGCCGCCTCTTACGCAAGCAGTGGAGGAAAGCCAATGACCAGGAGAAAGTCGGCCTGTAGAACCTGTGGGACCAGATCAAAGTAAGACTCGCACAACTGAGGAGAGCTGAAAGAATCAGGAAACGCAGAAGCCGCAGGGAGAAAGCAAGGGCAAGCTTCTTCCGGGACCCCTTCAAGTATGCTCGAAGCCTGCTAGAGGAAAAGAAGAACGGGACACTCCAGACCAGTGAGCAGGAGTTGGAGGAACACATCAAAGTCCAGCTCAGTGATAGCCAAAAGGATCTCCCCCTCGGATCACCGGGGCACGTACCTCGCCCACCTGAGCCTTCCTCGCAGTTTGACACCACCCCCCCCCCGAGATGGGCTGAGGTTAAGCAAGTGGTTGAGCGTGCAAGAACCGCTTCAGCACCCGGACCGAACGGGGTACCTTACAAGGTTTTCAAAAACTGTCCTGGACTCCTGAAGCTGTTGTGGATGCTGATGGGCGTTGCCTGGAAAACCCAGTCCATACCATCATCGTGGAGCAGAGCAATAACAACTTTTATCCCAAAAGAGAGTAACTCTTGTAATATCGACCAGTTCAGAGGCATTGCCCTACTGAATGTGGAAGGGAAGCTTTTCTTCACCGTGGTGGCGAAGCGGATGACCAACTACCTTCTGGCAAACAATTACATCGACACCAGTTGTCAGAAGGCAGGCGTTCCAGGCTTCCCTGGCTGCGTGGAGCACTCGGCCATGATCTGGGAGCAAATCCAGTCAGCCAAGCACAACAAAGCGGGCCTGCATGTGGTTTGGTTGGATCTGGCCAATGCCTATGGATCGGTTCCACATCAACTCATCAGCTTTGCACTCAACTTCTTCCACATTCCATCATGCATCCAAAGCCTGGTAGTAAACTACTTTAACAACTTCAAAGTCTGCTACACGACTCAGGAGATCTCAACTGGTTGGCACCAGTTAGAGAAGGGAATAGCAATGGGTTGCTCTATCTCTCCAATACTGTTCATAACAGCCTCCGAGATCATCCTTATCGGTGGAAGACAGATGGCCCGAGGAGTGAGATCTGAGTCAGGCCAGCGACTCCCGGCGCTGCGGGGCTACATGGATGATGTTACCATCCTCCT
The DNA here is from genome assembly GCF_033978785.1 of Entelurus aequoreus. NCBI lineage: Eukaryota > Metazoa > Chordata > Actinopteri > Syngnathiformes > Syngnathidae > Entelurus > Entelurus aequoreus. Next base: position 54,697,476 of record NC_084739.1, read on the forward strand.
CCAGACGGCTGCATGTACCTCCAGACTCCTGAAAAGACTCGGGGAGCTCCTAGCATGGGCACGGATGAAAATAAAACCTGCCAAGTCCCGCAGCCTCTCCATCCGGAAAGGAGCCAGGAATGACAACATCTCATTCTCAGTGGATGGTGAATTAATCCCACGCGTGGTCGACCAACCTGTGCGGAGCCTCAGAAGGCGTTACACTGCTGACATGTCTGATAAGCACATGGCTGCCTCTGCCACTTCTCAGCTGAAGGATGGCCTGAACAAAATTGACCAAAGCTATATTCCAGGGAAATTCAAGGTCTGGTGTTACCAGTTCACCTTATACCATCGCCTGATGTGGCCCTTGAAGTTGTGCAACATCACCTCCACAACTGTCCTCGAGATGGACTCAAAAGCCAACAACTACATTCGCGAGTGGCTGGGCCTTCCCAGATGTCTTTCCAACACGGCGCTGTTTGGAAGAACCATTCTGAAGCTGCCACTGAAAACCATCAGCTTGGGCTACAAACAGGAGAAGGTGAGGCTTGTGTTCGAGCTCAGAGACTCACCTGATCCGTCTGTCCGTAACACCAAGACCCAAGTCTGTACAGGGCGTAAGTGGAATGCGACGCAGACAGTAGACCAGGCCATCGTCCGACTGAAACACCAGGAGATGGTAGGACAGATACAGTCTGGCAGAGCCGGCTTTGGATGGGGAGCAGCATCCAAGATGTGGTCCAAAGCCTCAAGGAAGGAAAGAAAAGATCTGGTGATCTCATAAGTGGTCAAGATGGAAGAGGAGAGCTACATGATCAAGGCTGTGGGCCAACAGCAGCAAGGGAGATGGACCAATTGGGAGGCTGTTGTCAACAGAGTTGTTACGTGGGCAGACATGTGGAAGATGCCCCAGGCGAGGCTAAGTTTCCTCATCAGGGCCACGTACGATACCCTCCCCAGTCCCGGGAACTTGCATGTGTGGTACGGGGCAGAGGTGACCTGCCAGCTCTGTGACTCCCAGAACCCAAGCTTGCGTCACATTCTTTCTGGCTGCAAGGTAGCTTTGTCGCAGGGCCGGTATGGATGGCGGAACGACCGCGTCCTGCGAAGGCTAGCTGAAATCCTGGAGGCACGCAGAGTGGAAGCAAATGGGGCCAGTCCGGGAACAGCTCAGCGGTTGATTAAGTTTGTCAAGCAAGGTGGCCAGCCTCAGAGCAGCAGCAAGAGCATCCAGTCTCTCCTGTCAGCTGGCGGAGAATGGAACATGAGGGCTGATCTAGATCGTCAGTTGAAGTTCCCTCAAGAGATCACAACAACCTCGCTACGCCCAGACATTGTCCTGTGGTCCACCTCTACTAAAACTGTCATCATGGTAGAATTAACGGTACCATGGGAAGAGGGAATGGAGGCTGCCTTTGAAAGAAAGAGGGACAAGTACTCAGAGCTGGCAAGTGAGTGTGCACAAGCAGGATGGAGGCCCTTCACCTATCCAGTAGAAGTTGGCTGTCGAGGCTACACTGGAGCGTCCACCCAGCGACTCCTAAAGTCCCTCGGGATCAAAGGCTCCAATCTAAAGAAGGCCCTCAAAGCCCTGGCAGAGGAGGCAGAACAGAGGAGCTTCTGGTTGTGGCTCAGAAGAAACGACAAGGCGTGGGGAAAGCAAGGCGTGTAGACAAGGGGCAGTAGGGAGGCTTCCCTGCTGCCATGTTATGGTATGCGGTCAGGCCCACGCTTGACTCAGGGAGATGGACATCCCTGCCATGCATAGTCCCTTTGGACTCATTCCATATACACAACAGCAATAACACCGGGGTTAGAATGTGGGTACATTATGGATCCTCCAGCTGGCTGCAGGGGGTGGCAGGGAGACGTCTCTGTCGCTGCTCCGCCACCCAGAGATGTTCCGGGATTAAAGGAGCGAAACATCCGTGAAGGGTGGCTCCCGGCTGACGACCCTGCAGCCAGCACCACATGGCACTGTCGGAGGTGCGTCAGGCAGTAATGCCATGCAAGTGTTAACTTGTGCTTACATCTGTCTTAATTAGATTATCAAAAAAAAAAAAAAAAAAATAGTGCTCGATACCGTGGTAGAGCGTAATATGTATGTGTGGAAAAAAATCACAAGACTATTTCATCTCTACAGGCCTGTTTCATGAGGGGTTTCCTCAATCCTCAGGAGATTTCTCCTTTACTTTATTGGACTTGATACAGGTATATCCCAGGGGTCCCAAAGGACGTTTTAACAACTGGAAAATCTGTTTGATTCAGAATGTGTCATTTGAAAAATATGACAGGTTTTCATAATATCTACTATATTCAGGTAATTACAGGAATATTACGTGCATGGAAACGTGGTCATTGATACTATTCAGGTTTGGATAAGAGCTGGACATTCTGTAGCGTTGAGATATTAATTTACAGCAGACCTGATTATGTCGACGTCAGTGTGAGAGGCGTCGACATAATCAGGTCTGCTGGGGTCGTCGCGATCGAATAAGAATGAGTGGACATTTAAGATGAAACTGTGCATTTTATCAAAGCCGACTTTGATCCCCTCCCTCTAAAAGAATGGTTGTCTTTCCCTCCCATTAACATGTTTAATTGTTCCACTCCCACATTTCATAAGCTCCTTCAACACCTTCTACTGACTCCCATGGAATAGTAGCGTGTGCATGAATGAGTCACGTTCATTCCACTTTGTGAATGAATCAAAAAAATCTCAGAACATGTCAAGTTTGATCACAAGTATGACGAAGTTGAAGGTGTTGATTAAGCAATGGCATAGTGTAGATGTTTTTACTCTTGTGTCCTATCTTCCTTTGTTTCCGCAGGTCTTCCTATCCCCTTTTCCTTCCCTCCACCTTTGCCCCCTGGCTCGTTTTACCACAGGGGTTACCCTCTCTCCCTCTCACAAGCTTTGGCCTCCTGCTTCTCCTCCTGCATTCCTAATTCCAAGTCCTAGGTTAATCCTTCTCCTCTTACACTTCCTTCTTCCTATTCCTGTTACAACTTAACAGCACATTCACCATGCAAGTGCTCATGAAGCCCCTCCGAACCCCTGACCCTTTCCCTGTTCCCCTAAATGCTGATCAGCTACTCGCAGCTTCAGTTATTAATATTATTGGTTGAGCCAAAAATTACTTTTTATATGGCAAAAATAAACTAAGAGCCTCTCAGTATGTTTCATTTCATAGCAACCATTATGTTATAGCTAGGGCACACTCACAGTTAAACATGCTTACAAACCTGGACATACTGTTTAACAACTGATCACTTCTCCTATAGGTTTATAACCGCCACCTTGTAATTGTAATTGTAATTATTGGAATTGCCAATAATCACAAAATTAAATTAGAAAAATGCAGTTGCTCCAGCTCACCTGTGAATAGGGCTGTTCCGATCCGATATTGATATAAGTCCGAATCAATAAAAAAACAAGTATCGGATGATATCGACTCGCATGTATAATCTCCGATTCAAGCAGTCCTGTAGCCTTTTTACTTGTGCAAAGCTAGACAGCCAGTTAACATCGAAATGTCCTCCAATAAGCACACAAGGGTGGTCTTTTCTTGTATTTTAGTCAAGACATTTACAAAAGGTAAATTATGGTAGGCTACAGGCTGCTAGGATCTACCAGCTACACAACAGCTAAGTACACAATAGCACACAAGCTAGACTTTCGTAGTAAGTGTCCTTAATTTAACATTATTGCAGTCTAAAACAGCACATTTGTCAATATATACAAGTATCAAGTATATATAGTTGCATATTACTTACACATAAAGTTTCCAAAGCAGAAGCGTATTAGATAGTTGCTCACAAAGGTTCATTATGTCTTTTTGTTCAGAGACTTAAAAAATGTTCTTGTAGTTACGGTAGTCAATATTTTCGGTATATTATATGGAATGTTTACCTGACATGTTTTGGAGGAGGGAGTCCCAGCTATGCGAGAGCATGAATGCTCCCTCATACCGATTGATGGTTTGCTTGGGCCGCTTCCTTAATTCAGTTGCCTCCAATGATTTTGACGTTGTCCCAGTCCATGATGTATAATAAATAACCACATCATGGACTGGAGCAACGCCAAAATAATTGGGACAGAAAATACCAAATTCAAACGATGGATTAAGGAGGCAATCAAATTAAGAAAGCGGCACAAGGAAATCGAGATGAGGGAGCAGTCAATGGTTTTATTAATAAAGTCTGAGTCTAGGCCAGCTGCACGAACATAAAAGTAAGCCACAGGGGGTAAAAAATACATGAGTGAGGTGCCAAAATGCCAGATGGTTGAAAATACCAACCAGACATTTTTGCGAAGTGCAAAAAATTACCATAATTAGTAGATGAAGGCAAATGATTGATTCTTAGATGCATCTAAAATGATTTAAACACATTTAAGTGTGTTAAATAAAGTAATACAGACAGTTCTATCATGCAGAACTACTATAGCTTTGACACATATGGATCAAAACACAGTAGGAGATGAGAAGACTTACTGAATGTGAAGTATTGAAACAAAAATGATTACATCATTTGTACATTTTAACAGAAGTCTAACTTAAACCACTCTATAGCAGAGAGGAACCAGCTAAGAGACAGTAAACTAGCAATTAGATTAATAAATCAGGAGAGACAATAATATCCACACAATGTGACAACATTGTGAGTCACAGATATGAACAAGTGCGCAATCGAACAAATAAAATGCTAAGGTTTTATGTCTCTAACTTTGAACATCTTCGGCAGGTTCATTCTTTCAAACATTCGCTAACACTGACTTCAATGTTTCTTCCTCTCCTCCCCAACTTCTGCTTCTGCACTACAGATTTGTTATTCTAGCTAACAAGGCCCTTAGTCAATGAGAGCGACGTATGGCTCGTGTTGTCTCAATAACACTTGAGTTCGTAAAGCAGAAAAGTAAATTTTACCACAAAGGAGGACTCAAAGTTGTCATTTTTGATACACTGTTGTTTGCAGGGAGAGAGGGGCAAGAAAGGCAACAGGGGGGCCAAAGGGGATAAGGGAGACCAAGGAGCACCTGGATTAGATGCCCCATGTCCGTTGGTATGTCATCTGATGTGTGACTCCGAGCCCAAACGAAGTGTCACTGGAGACATCTTCTTTTTGGCTCGGCTATTACGTGACTCTAATCAACTTCAAGGCTGCTCTGGTCACAAAGTCAATTTTCCAAAAAATCCCAAATTGGATATTTTGACCCCGAAGTATGTTTATTCAACATGAATACTGCTAAACTGCAATCGGGTCAAACCAGAAATCAGCCCGTGGAACATTTTCTTTTCTCTCTAGGAAATGGACTGACTGGAATAAGTCACTGATTTTGAGTATCAGCATACAATTCACTTGGCTTTAAGGGCTCCCAGCCTTCACTAAATGGTTCTTCAACACTTTTGAAGACTTTGTGTTTCTCATTCACTCTTTGTTCTCTTAAGGGCTTACGGTTGCCATAATTTGTTAAACATAAATGCTCTCATCTCAGTGACGTTCCTGTCAGTCCCAGGTTGCCTGCATGTTGAGGTAAACCTGCACCCGGTCACCCAAGGACAGAAGGGCGAGTCCTCGTCTCTGTGAACAACGGCGGACCAAACGGTTTACTTGGGTGCAAAGCTGGTTTTTCAATGGATGATTTCACAAACAGGGTTTCCGAGGCTTTAAGGGGGAGAAAGGTGAACCGGGCTTGCCGGGCCTGGACGGGCTGGATGCCCCTTGCCCTGTGGTATGGTGCTCTTTCCTTCCCTTTCCCAGCATGCCCTCATCCAAATTAATCCTGAATTTATATTAAAATTATACTTGCCCATTTTAAACCATAAGAAACCATGCTGGCAACTAATCAAGTCCATAAATGACATTTTGTAGTCGTTGTCATGTCCCAGGATATTGCTTCCTCAAAATAGCCACCTGTCTTTTAAGGTAGCTCATATACAAAAGCAAATTTTCTGCAGTTAAAGCTAATTTTTAATCCATTTATTAAATGTAATGCTTTATTAAGGTTTCGCATGTTACAGTTAAACTGTTTTTACTATATTTATTCAATTAAATCATACAAAACATTGTCGGAAAATCAGCAAAATAGCAGTTCACATTAAGCTAGGTCATTTACAAAAGCTTATTTTTTGCCATTGAAACTCATTTTAAATCAAATTAATGATTACAATACTCTATAGTGTGTCATATATTAAAATTAAGCTGTTCGTCTTGTATGTATTCAATTAATTCCTAGAAAACAAGCTAGCCAAATATCTCTATTGCGGTCCTAAAATTGCTAGGGAAAATGACTGACTTGACGCATTTGTCACTATAGAAAAAATGCTAATAGACAAATGTTACTGTTTTAATTATTTTCATTGAATATATATTCCGTGCACAATACAGGCATGTGCAAAACTTAAAATATGGACTAAATTAATTTAAAGAATATTTCTCTTTTTCTTGTTCTTGTTATTACAAAATCGTATTTTGGTGTTTTATGTTATCGTTTACAAAGTCAGGGAGAAGTCTCTGGATACAGGAAGGCTTTGAGGGCAAAACCCAAATAATTTAAATGGGAGCCAGTACTTTTGTTTAGTTACTGTGCATAATACTCTATATTTTGTTTAAATGCAATACCACAGATACATCTGATAAGAAACGTTTTCTAAAAAATGTGTTATTGTATTTATTTTAGTTACTTGCTATAACAAAAAAAATCACTTATATAATCAAAGTATCGGATTGGGACTCCAAATTGATTCAGGATCAGAGACTAAAATTGTTGGATCCCTACCAGTAGTATTGAGGAAAAACCAACACTAACATGTTCAACTTGCTCTGCCGTACATCAAGCGTCATTTTAGATAGATCTGTATTCTTATGGGTTAAATTGCTTCACTCACCATATGCAGAGAGAATGAAGTCTTTTGGTGAGGAGATAAATAATGCCCCATAAATAATACATTATCTATCTTCAAAACACTATTTGTGGCTAACATGGCATGAAAAAAAGTTATTGAGCATGAATGTTTAAGCATTTTTATCACACAATAAGCAATGTTTACTTTGTCTTCTCTTGCATGGAGCACCAATTCTAAGGAACATTACCAAGGGTTGTGCATAGCATAGTGGGATCTAGGATCTACAGTAAAGCATTTTTTCACGTGTTCACTCAAGTATGTTTTGACTTTTTGGACAACCAAAGCTTGCCTGGATGAAACTGAGCTGCTTGACTTGCGCACTGCAGTTCCTTAATTGTAGTGAGCTAGATTTCCTTCTGATGCAGCTTTGTGCATGCTTTATCAACCAGATCTGAAATATTTGGGATGTACAATAAAAATTACGAAAGTCAATTGAATGTGTGGTTAGCAGACTTTTCACAGTCTCTTACCTTTTCAGACAATCAGGACATGTATCCACTATTCTCAAAAATATCTGCTTGTCTATTCATTCAACATCCCAATACCTTGTTTTTATACAGGTATTTCCTAACTTTAAATGAGTTTGTTTTACATTATCGTTCTTTCTGCTTCCATCTTTTTGCATTACGACTACTGTACGTGTAGTGGTACCTCTGTTTTTATTAGAAATCCGTTCCAAAAGGTCAGAGAGAAATTAAAACCAAACAAATTATGTAAATCCAATTAATCCATTCTAGAAACTCAAAAATATGAACCCTTTTTATCGATAATAATTATAGTTTACGTGCAGAAAACAATGTGAAATCCATCCATCCATCCATTTTCTACCGCTTGTCCCTTTCGGGGTCGTGGGGGGTGCTGGAGCCTATCTCAGCTGCATTCGGGCGGAAGGCGGCCTACACCCTGGAAAAGTCGCCACCTCATCGCAGAGCCAACACAGATAGACAGACAACATTCACACTCACATACTAGGGCCAATTTAGTGTTGCCAATCAACCTATCCCCAGGTGCATGTCTTTGGAGGTGGGAGGAAGCCGGAGTACCCCGGAGGGAACCCACGCAGTCACGGGGAGAACATGCAAACTCCACACAGAAAGATCCCTGGGATTGAACTCAGGACTACTCAGGACCTTTGTATTGTGAGGCACATGCACTAACCCCTGTTCCACCGTGCTGCCCACAATGTGAAATAGACTATATATAAATGTCAAATTGGTAAAAGGTCCTGTTTACCTTTTGTGGCAATTAGCGGCGAGTGAGGTGGGGACGCCACCTTTTACTTTATTTAGTATGAGGTAATAAAGTAGAGAGGCTAAATCACTAACGCATGGGATTCTTTGTTTTGGTACTGAATTTCGTAAAATGATACGGAGTTGAAAGACTAGTGTGTTATGTGCAATGGTTGGTCATACAATAACGATAAATGGTATTTAAAAACCGAAACAAAATATTGGAAAAAATGATGGTCAAAAAACGATTCATACGAAAAGAGGGGAGTATGAAAACTGAGTTACCAATGCATGTGAAAAAATACTAAAGTCAATAACTTCCAATAATTTTGTATTGGTGATGAGGAAAGAACAATTTGTTTTAACAACAAAGTGACAACCTTGGAATATTTAGAGTATTATTTGAAGACTAGACTGGTTTGACTAGATCTGACCAATTTAAGTCTATGAGAATGAACTGATAAAACCTACTCTGATGAGATGCAAAACTTCTTCTAAGGCAAACTGAACAGCCCAGTTGTGATGGATTGAATGCCCTGAGAATACAATGACATGGATGAACAAAAACATCCACAGACATTCTTTGAAGCAAAGAAAAAGAAAGATAAATATTCCAACTAAATCAAATTGGACCGATGCGTGTAACAGTGGGTGGCAAAATGGTTCGTTAAACTAAGCATGAGTTTGATCCAGTGGAGAGTAGTAACTACTGTGTTTTCAAGTAGATCTTTGCTGCAAGCTACAAGCAAAATTAGCATTCAAACATTCTGAAAAAAACAACAATAACTATACCTAAGTAGGGGTGTAACAGTACATTCCGTACAGTGCATTCATAATCCGATTTTCGGTCTGGTATGGAGGCGTTCCAAATTCTCAAACATTACACATTAAGCGAGGGACAGGAAGTGTTTATGCATGATGTGTCTACTCATTATACAAATACACTACAATAAAAACCATCTACCGTCATAAAAGTCACTTGTTTTCAAAGCATTTAAGCTTCCCGGTGAAATACATAAACGGACAAAGACAAGTGGATAAGACGAGAGCAGTGTGTCGCTATTGTTCAGTAGAGATGGTATACGAGGCTACTAAGTGCAACTAATAATTAGTGTTGCCCCAATCCGTCATTGATATCGGTCCGATATCAGATAAAAAATAAAGTGTTGGATTATGTGGGCGTGCATGTAAAATGTGTGATATAATGTCCAATACAAACAGTCCTAGGAACCGTACCCATGCGGCATCCATTGCACCGGTCACCCAGTGGGTGTCCCCTACATCTGCGGTCCTTTCCAAGTTTTCTCGTTGTTCCCATTGGGTTGAGTTTTTTTCTTGCCCTGATGTGGGTTCTGAGCCAAGGATGTCGTTGTGGCTTGTGCAGCACTTTCAGACATCTGTGATTAAGGGCTATAACTAAACTTTGATTGATTGACTTATATGCACGTATGTAAAGAGTTGTGCTCATAAGTTTACATACCCTGGAATACGTTGATGACTTATTGCCCATTCTTCAGAGAATATGAATGATAACACAAAAGCCTTTCTTCCACTCATGGTCAATGGTTGGGTGAAGCTATTTATTGGCAAACAACTGTGTTTACTTTTTAAAATCAAAATGACAAAAGAAAGTACCCAAATGACCCTGAACAAAAGATACATAGTAACTTTGAACTGATAACATGAACAAACGTTGACACAAACAGGTTTGCATGTCTAATCAAGGTTCCCATCCTAACCTGTGACCTGTTTGTTTGTAATTAATGTTTGTGTAAAAGGTCAGGAAGTTAGGACTTCTGACAGACCATTGCATCTTACATCCAGTGCTGCACAGACGTCTTTGGATTCTGAGTCATAGGGACAGCAAAATAGTTGTCAAAGGATCTGCGAGAAAAAGCAATTGAACTGAATAAAATAGGAAAGGGGTAGAAAAAAAATTAAAGGAATTGAGAATACTAATCAGCAGTGTTGAAATGTTGAATAAAAAGCAGAAAATGAGGGAAAACCACAGTCAGGTAGACCAGTGAAGATTTCAGCAACGGCTGCCAGGAAAAGTGTTTAAGATGCAAAGAAAAATACACAAATAACTTCAGCTGAAATACAGGATTCTCAGAAAAAATGTGGTGTGGTTGTTTGAAGATGCACAATAAGTAGTGTGGGGCGGTATAGCTCGGTTGGTAGAGTGGCCGTGCCACCAACTTGAGGGTTGCAGGTTCGATCCCTGCTTCTGCCATCCTAGTCACTGCCGTTGTGTCCTTGGGCAAGACACTTGACCCACCTGCTCCCAGTGCCACCCACACTGGTGTAAATGTAACTTAAATGTTGGGTTTCACTATGTATAGCGCTTTGCGTCACTAGAGAAAAAGCGCTATATAAATATAATTCACTTCACTTCACTTCACAAGTAGGCACTTGAAGAAAAATGGGCTGCATTGTTGAGTTGCTGGAAGAAAGCCATTTCTGCACTAATTTCACAAAGTATCCAGCTTACATTAACCCCAACAGCGCAGATACACGCCTCAAAACTTCTGGAACAAAGTAATTTGGAGTGATGAGACCAAAATTAAACTTTTTGGTTACAACCATAATTTGGAGAGTAATCAACAAGGCCTATGATGAATGAAACAATAATAATATTTATATAATAATAATATATTTATTACAATCTTTGGCAAGCTATGTAATGTTTGCTGTGGTCTGGAACAACATGGCACACAACTATCAGAAATGCAGCCAATATTGCATACAGATAATGTGTCATTAGACATGCAAAGCTAAATTATATACAAAGAGGATAAAAGTAAAGGATATTAAATGAGCTCAAATATACCTACAAATGAGGCATAATGATGCAATATGTACATACAGCTAGCCTAAATAGCATGTTAGCATTGATTAGCTAGCAGTCATGCACTGACCAAATATGCCTGATTAGCAGTCCAACAAGTCAGTAACATCAACAAAGCGCACCTTTGTGCATTCACGCAGAGCATGAAACTTTTGGTGGACAAAATGAGACAAAGATGGAGTGGAAGATGTTACATGTAAACAAACTGTTGTGTCACAGTCCACACTAAGGTGAGTTCAAGAACCGTCGAAATTAGTAGGACGATGGATGGATGGAAAACGATGTTCACCAAATACTCTCATCAGTGAAGCATACACAAATACATATTAAACAGTGGGCTTTCTAACAACTGGGAAGGTTTGTGTCATGTTTAACCTCAAACAAAAAACATATTAAAACAAAAAAAATATTTTTCCCCCATCTTTTTCCATTTTCAATCCTTTTTTATAAATGCTCCAGGGAGCCACTGGGGCGGCACTAAAGAGCCGCATGCAGCTTGAGAGCCGCGGGTCGCTGACCCCCGCCCTAACCATTAATCATGAGTGGAAGAAAGGCTTTTGTGTTATCATCCGTACTCTTTTAAGAATTGCTCAGAAATCATACATTTTCCCAGGGTATGTAAACTTATGAGCACAACTATATATATATATATATATATATATATCCATCCATCCATTTGCTACCGATTGTCCCTTTCGGGGTCGCGGGGGGTGCTGGAGCCTATCTCAGCTGCATTTGGGCGGTAGGCGGGGTAAACCCTGGACAAGTGGCCACCTCATCGCAGGGCCAACACAGATAGACAGACAACATTCACACTCACATTAACACACTAGGGCTAATTTAGTGTTGCCAATCAACCTATCCCCAGGTGCATGTTTTTGGAGGTGGGAGGAAGCCAAAGTACCCGGAGGGAACCCTCATAGTCACAGAGAGAACATGCATATATATACATATATATATATATATATGTATATATATATATATATATTTATATATATATATATATATATATATATATATATGTATATATATATGCATGCATATATACGTTAGGTCAGGAAAAAACACAGAGGCTATATCATCCCTACAAGCCTGTTTCGCAGGTTTCCCTGATCGTCAGGGGATCGTATATATATATATATATATATATATATATATATATATATATATACAATTTAATACTATTGTCATATCGTGATAATGCATTTTGATGACACATTCTTGCTGTGTCCTGCAAATTTGACAGGGACAATCGAACTAACACATCCTCAATGGACTGTAGCATGGCTGCCAGCGAACTGGCTGCCAAAGTAACTCCACATCAAACTTTCAAACTATGCTTCGGGCAAAAACAGTACAAATAAAGATGCTTTTAAATCATTGAAGTAAGTTTTTTTTACAAATACCATTATCACTGGAGGACAAGGAATAGCTGCACTACACACCATACGAGGATATGTGAACCGTTAAAATAGAGCTCGAATGTAAACAGAAGTGGGTGGATCGATACAAATATTGAATACATGTATAGTAGATTATCAGTATATGGTCGATACTTCAGTGATTAAATAAACAATGTTTTATTTTAAAACTTTATTGTCAATTTTGCTATTGTTTACAACCTCAACTCAACTCTTTTCACAAAGTCACCAAAACCTTCAAAGAAAATGTGAGGTTTTCATGAAGTGATTAATTTCAGAATTTTTTCATTCGTGTAAACTGCTTTTCAAGTCACATCTTTTGTATTTCTTGTATTATTGCTTTTCACTTGGCTATGTTTGTTCACGCTTCATTTTCTTTTTTTTCCCAGGGAGATGACGGCCTGCCTGTACCTGGCTGTTGGAACAAAGTAAGCAAACATAGCATCACAGTGTGATACTAATGCTCACACTTTTCTAACGTCATGTTTGAAATAACATTTTGCTTTTTGCTTTCTCCCTGCAGTGATAACTTTGGAATGGCTTGTGTAATTGTACATAGTATATTTATTTTTTTACTTTTCCCCTGTTATAACACACCACAGTCAAAAGAGCTTAAAAACTTACCACAAATGTTTTGTACTATTTTTTTTAATACGTAATGAGATGTATTTGACATGTATATCTGTGCATCACTTTTTTAACATGTTTGGCAGAGGAAGAATTAATTATTAGCAGTTACATATGCATGATATTTGTGCATACTGTGATGCTTTTTAACTTATTGTACTGTTCTGTTGGACTGGACCATGCTGCACTGAGTTGAGGCTGGAAAGATTCTTAAAGGCATTGAAAAAAAGTCTTAGTTGAACTCTCCTCTTTAAAGTACAGTATTAAACATTATGTGTACTGTATACCAGTTTAAATGTTATTCCATGTTCACACGGTGCTGGAAAGCTGGCCTAAGTCTGTGCATTGATTTAAATTTGTTTGCTGTTGTCGTGGGCTCATATTGTGCTAATGAAGTCTTTATTTTATTTGTTTTGTTTTTTTCAATTTAGTGCTGTCACAGTGTTTTTATAGTAATTTATCCCCATGGAAAATTATAGCTCTGGCAACTTAGAACAATACAGTACAGCCTGGATCTGTTTGAAACTGATCACACAATACGTTTAATACCACTAAAACAGTGGAACTGTATACGCCCCTTGGACTGGCTGACTCCCGTCAACATAAGTGGCTGTTGACATAAACGGTTGAACACTTAAGCAAAACCAAATCTAGCCATTGCTGGCTCATTTGTCAATGACTTTGTCCAGAGACAGAAGTAGAATGGGCAATAATAAAGGACCTCTTAAAACTACGGCAGTTTTCCTCCATCTGTGCGTATTTTTCAATTCACACTCTTGTTTTTTCCATATATTTTATATAGCGGTGTCCCAAACCGCTACTGAAATCGGATATGGGTCTGACATCAGCAAAAATCTTATTATATGGGCTCGCATGTGAAATGTTTGATAAAAGCGCCCCGTTTACATTTTACTAGATCTAACTGTCCTTTTGGGATTTGGACGGCTTTTTTAGAGATTAATGTGCCTTAAAATGCTTAATTTCGTGTCAGCTTTTTCAAAAAGTTGCAGCAAAAATGTGATGCTTATTATTTTGTTCAATACAACTTTCTGTCTATATCAATAGTGGTGATTTCCATCCATCCATTTTCTACCGCTTGTCCCTGATTTGTGTTAGTAAATCGGAGACGGTGAGAGATTTTCATCACACTCCAACATCTCTGCCAATGCAAATAAGGAAGTCCAGACATGGTGGGCGAAGCAGAGACACATTTGATTGGTTAGTTAGATCAGGGCTCAATGTTTTCCAGGCCAAGGACTCCCAAACGGATGGAGAGATGGAACGGGTACCCCGTACTTATATCCTGTATAAAAGTGTGTTTTAAATCACAGGTACCTCGTTATTGTGCGATACTCGGGTGCATTTCAGGTTGTCCTCAGGTTTCGAAGAAGTTCTGTTACTCGGTAGTGAATGCTGCATCCCTCGCGCACACAGCTCGTGTGCAAATAATTGTGGAGCAATCTCTTTTATCAACTCTTCAATCTATTTGTTCACTACAATGTGTTGAATTACTGTTATTTTACACACATATAAACATTATTTAAAAAAATAAGTGTAAATATACTTTTAAAAAATAGATTTTAAATGTGATCAACGAAAATGTTCTCGATCCTTCCGCAGTCCCTCAGTCCTGTTGAAGGCTTGTGAGACAATGATTGGCCAAACGGTGCCCAAAATCCGCAAGGATTGGTTAAATTTGCGAGAAATTGGTATGATTGCAACATCGCGAATACCTGAAGGGTCTGGTATAATGTTTGTATTTATTACATAGGGTTAAACATTTCCATTTGTTCAATAGTTTTTTTGCAATATTAGCACATAGTGGTAGGAAGCGTATGTGAAGAAAAAGTTGCAACGACATTTTTTGTGAATTTTCACATCCTAATCATTTAGATTAAACCAGGTACAGTATGTAGTTTTCCACCTAATGCCACATGCTTAAAAACTGAAAAGGCTGTATTTTGACATGTTTAATATGAGACAAAGTAAAAAAAGCATTACAAATTTGATAATCGAAAAAGCTAGATAGTACATATTTTGAGGGGAAAAACAACATTTTAGTTATTGGTGTTACGTTCTGCTATTGTGGTTTGTAGCCTTACCTTAGGATGCCAAGACATACTTGTTAATTCAAACAATAGTGTTTTATTGTACCACAAGAGGCGCTAGCAAGGAGCAGCATACGTAAAAAAACATTTGAGTCGCTGGAGTCCAAAAAACCCAAAGGTTTTGCTGAGAAAATGGTGACCAAAAAGCTGTGGGATAGAATAAAATACCTTTATTGTCTATGCAATAAAAACGGTTGGAAGAAAATTCCAGAGAACACCACAAAGAAAACGCATTGCTTGAGAGACTCACCGAAGAATCCCTCAACCAATTTGAAAAATACTAGAAGCCCAAAAAGCGCTATTTTGTACAGTTTTGAGTAACACACACACACACACACACACGAGGGGATCCAGTTTGGTGGCTACAGGATTAGGTATCTGCTTTTGCAGACGATGTGTTCTTGATGGCTTCATCTGGCCAGGATCTTCAGCTCTCACTGGATCGGTTCGTAGCCGAGGTTGAAGCGACTGGGATGAGAATCAGCACCTCCAAGTCCGAGTCCATGATTCACGGGGGGAAAAAGGGTGGTGTGCCATCTCCAGGTTGGGGAGGAGATCTTGCCCCATGTACCTTGTAGTCTTGTTCAAGAGTGGGGAAGAGTGGATCTTGAGATCAACAGACAGATCGGTGCGGCGTCTGCAGTGACGCTGTATCAATCCCTCGTGGTGAAGAAGGAGCTGAGCCAGAAGGCAAAGCTCTCAATTTACCAGTCGATCTACGTTCTTATCATCATCTATGGTCATGAGCTTTTGGGTTATGACGGCAAGGACAAGATCACGGGTACAACGGTTGAAATTAGATTCCTCCTTCGGGTGGCAAGGCTTTCCCTTAGAGATAGGGTGAGGAGCTCTGTCATTTGTGAGGATCTCAAAGTAAAGCCACTGCTTCTCCACAGCTAGAGGAGCCAGGTGAGGTGGTTTGGGCATCTGGTCAGTATGCCGCCCGGACGCCTCCCTGGGGAGGTGTTTAGGGCACGTCTGAGTGGTAGGAGGCCATGGGAAAGACCTAGGACACGTTGGAGAGACTATGTCTCCCGGCTGGCCTGGGAAAGCCTCAGGATCCCCCGGGATGAGCTGGACCAAGTAGCTGGGGAGAGGGAAGTCTGTACAGGCCAAAAGTTTGGACACACCTTCTCATTCAATGCGCTTTCTTTATTTTCATGACTTTTTACATTGTAGATTGTCAATGAAGGCATCAAAACTATGAATGAACACATGTGGAGTTATGTACTTAAAAAAGGTGAAATAACTGAAAACATGTTTTATATTCTAGTTTCTTCAAAATAGCCACCCTTTGCTGATTACTTTTTCGCACACTCTTGGCATTCTCTCGATGAGCTTCAAGAGGTAGTCGCCTAAAAGGGTTTTCACTTCACGTGTCATAGTTTTGATGCCTTCAGTGACAATCAACAAGGTAAATCGTCTTGAAAATAAAGAAAACGCATTGAAATGTGAAAGTGTGTCCAAACTTTTGGCCTGTACTGTATATACACTATCGTTCAAAAGTTTGGGGTCACATTGAAATGTCCTTATTTTTGAAGGAAAAGCACTGTACTTGTCAATGAAGATAACTATAAACTAGTCTTAACTTTAAAGAAATACACTCTATACATTGCTAATGTGGTAAATGACTATTCTAGCTGAAAATGTCTGGTTTTTGGTGCAATATCTACATAGGTGTATAGAGGCCAATTTCCAGCAACTATCACGCCAGTGTTCTAATGGTACAATGTGTTTGCTCATTGGCTCAGATGGCTAATTGATGATTAGAAAACCCTTGTGCAATCATGTTCACACATCTGAAAACCGTTTAGCTCGTTACAGAAGCTACAAAACTGACCTTCCTTTGAGCAGATTGAGTTTCTGGAGCATCACATTTGTGGGGTCAATTAAACGCTCAAAATTGCCAGAAAAAGAGAACTTTCATCTGAAACTCGACAGTCTATTATTGTTCTTAGAAATGAAGGCTATTCCACAAAATTGTTTGGGTAACCCCAAACTTTTGAACGGTAGTGATAGATAATATATATATATATATATATATATAGTGATGTGCAGTCACAAAACAACCTCCCAGAGTCAGTTCTGTTAGGGTTCAAACGCAGCAGCGTTGCTTTATTCAGTCACTTTTGGAATGCAGGTTAACTTAAGTTCCTCCCGGTTGGGGCTATCATTTAAACAAACAAATTACCGCATTTCTCATGCCTTGATCAGGTCTCCTAAATTGCCTGGAACATATAGCAGAGAAACATCTGATCAGTGCAAAGTTCAAATATCACAGCATTCAATGAATCAAACATCTTACACATTTAGCAGACTAATTTACAATCTATATTTCAGTGGAGCAACACACTTACCGCCCGATGGAAGCAGACCTTTCCCAGCAGGGAGCCAGCCACGCAATGAGTCAAACACTGAGGTGCTATTTAACTCAAACACAGTGATTGCCAACCTGACACAGCTGCCTTGGGGCAGGTGGCCACACCTCAGCCTGATTGAGGATAAAATTAGGGATGTACTTGCCTTCAATGACCACACCTAAAGAGTGGCATAGTTTGACCATCTGGTGCATGCTTTCACTGTGATGGCTGGCCCTCTGCCCAGTCTCACCTGTTCGGAGGTATTGTGATGCTCCACATATCCCCCCCTAAGCTCCTTGTTGGGATGAGGAGCTTCCTGTTCCTCATCTTCGTAGCGGCGGGACATCGTAGCGGCGGGACATCGTGTCGGATATCCTTTCCAGGGCGGTGCTCGACGGTGAACTTATAATTTTGCAGTTCCAGGAACCAGCGTGTCACCTAAACGTTGCTGTCCTTATTGGTGGCCATCCATTTGAGGGGGGCGTGGTCGGTCACCAGAGTGAAGCGTCTTCCCCATAGGTAATACCTGAGATGGTGGATGGCCCACTTCACAGCAAGACACTCCTTCTCCACGGTAGAGTAATTTCTCGTGCTTTAGCAGTTTTCGGCTAATGAAGGTTACGGGGTGTTCATCGGTGCCAACCAATTGGGCTAGGACTGCCCCGATCCCAGAGCCAGAGGCATCTGTGTGGAGAACGAATCGCTTCGTGAAGTCAGGTGCAACAAGGATGGGTTCCTCACACAGAGCCTGCTTTAACTTCTCGAAGGCCTCTTCCGTTTCGGTGGTCCAAGATACTCGGTGGGTTGACCGTTGGCGAGTGAGGTCGTTGAGGGGGGCTGCTATTGTTGCAAAGTTTTTGATACATTTCTGGTAGTAGCCGATCAGACCTAAGAAAGACTGCACCTGTCTTTTAGTGATGGGGCGGGGCCAGTTCCGTATCTTCTCCACCTTCTGGGCTTGGGGTCGCACACACCCACGGCCTATCGTATACCCGAGGTAGTCGGTTTCGGTCCATCCTACCCGGCACTTCTTGCCGTTCGCTGTTAGACCAGCCTGACGAAGGGCCCTGAGGACAGCCTCCAGGTGTTCCAGATGGTGGGCCCAGGTGGCGCTGTGGACCACGATGTCATCAAGGTAGGCGGCGGCATAGGCTTGGTGAGGACGGAGGATTCGGTCCATCATGCGCTGGAAGGTCGCAGGGGCCCCGTGGAGGCCGAAGGGAAGGACAGTGTACTGGAACAAGCCGTCTGGAGTCGAGAAGGCCGTCTTGGGTTTGGCTCTCTGGGTCAGGGGTACCTGCCAATACCCTTTTGTCAAGTCCATGGTGCTGACGAAGCGGGCAGGTCCAAGGCGGTCAATCAGCTCATCGGCTCTAGGCATGGGATATGCATCAAAGGTGGATATGTCATTTAGTTTTCGGAAGTCGTTGCAAAACCTCAAGGAGCCATCTGGTTTAGGGACGATGACGATTGGACTGGACCAAGGGCTGTAGGATTCTTCAATGACGCCTTGGTCAAGCATCTTTTTTACCTCTTCTTTTATCGCTTCCCTCCGCGCTTCTGGGACCCTGTATGGTCGTTGCCTGACCACCTTCCCAGGCGGGGTCTCGATGTCATGTTCTATGACATGGGTGCACCCGGGCATCTCTGCAAAAATGTCCCGGTAGCGGCCCAAGAGCTCTTGAACGTCTTGGACTTGTGTTGGGCCAAGGTCCACGCCTATATTGACGGCGGGTTTCTAGGAAGAGAGGTCCGTTAGAAGGGCAGGGCTAGGCAAAGGTGCAGCAGTGTGCCATCTTTTCAATACATTTACATGGTACAGCTGCAAACCTTTCCTCCGGCCGGGTTGCTGCACACGGTAGTTGACGGCCCCCACTCGCTCAGCGATCTCGTACGGGCCGTGCCACTTAGCCAGGAATTTGCACTCTGCCGTCGGGACCAATACTAAGACAAGGTCACCCACCTTAAACTCACGGAGACGGGCGCCCTTGTTGTAGGTTCGTGCCTGGGCAGCTTGAGCCTTCTCCATATGGTGCCGGACCAGTGGCCATACCCTTCTGGCTCTCTCCTGTAGGTGTTCCACGTGGTCTATAACGTTCCGGTGGGGGGAGGGCTGACTTTCCCAGGCTTGCTTGGCGAGGTCTAGCAGACCCCGTGGAATTCCGCCCGTAGAGCAGCTCAAAGGGGGAAAAACCTGTTGAGGCTTGTGGCACTTCATGAATAGCAAACAGTACATAAGGAATTAACCGGTCCCAGTCTTTCCCGTCAACTTCAACCAGTTTCCTTGACATTGTCTTCAAGGTTGAATTAAAGTGTTCCACTAGTCCGTTAGTTTGTGGGTGATAGACGGAAGTTCTGATCTGTTTTATCTTAAGCCATTTATACAACGCAGTCATTACACGGGCCATAAAACAGGTACCCTGGTCTGTCAAAAACTCGTCTGCTATTCCCACCCGGCTAAAAAGCATGAGTAGTTCATGGGCAACATTCTTGGCGGTAGCAACACGCAAGTGAATGGCCTTGGGGTATCAGGTTGCATAATCGACAATGACAAGGATATAGCGGTGTCCACGAGACGATTTTGGCAACGGCCCCACAATGTCCATAGCTATCCGAGAAAATGGCATCTCAATAATAGGAAGGGGTATGAGGGGATTCCGGAGAAAGGGCCGCGGTGCCGCTTTTTGACATTCCGGACAGGTGCGACAAAAGTCCTCGACGGCTCGTTTCACCCCAGGCCAATAAAAACGTGCGACCACTCGGTCGTAAGTCTTCTGGGCTCCCAGATGAGGCCCTAATTGGTGGGAGTGAGCGAGGTACAACACCCGGGTGACGTAACTTTTCAGCACTAATAGTTGTTCGACAACCCCCCCCCCCTTAGTTTTTTCACTTCGGTACAACAGACCCGCTTTTACCAAAAAATGAGGATAAGACATCCCACTCACCCCAGAGACCAGTTGATCGTCGATGTTGGCGATGATTTGGCGGGCCATTTCCAGGTTCGGGTCAGCCCATTGGGATGTGGCGTACTCGCCTTGAGGTGGATTTCCCTCGACTGGCATGAGCGGGAACTCAGAGAAGGGGTCTTCACTGGCTGGAGGGGTCTCTGCCCCGCTGGCGTCTCTTTCAGATGCTCCACCTCCTGGTGAGGTTCCTCTAGGTGCCCGGAAGGTGGGGAATGCGGTCCGCGGGGTCGAGGCGGCTGTAAGTCGGTCCCGGCGTCTTGTTTGTCGGGGAGGATGTGGGTGGCGGCGGCCTGGGTTCCAATACCGCTGGAAGAGGATACAATCCGTGCCTATCAGCAGAGGGACAGGTAGGTTGGGGACCACCCCAGCAGCCACAACAGCGTCTCCACGGGGGCTCTGGACCCGGATATGGCTGACTGGGTAATGGCGGACATCACCATGGACGCAGGTGACCGGGACGGTGTCTGAGCCGACAGGACCAGCGTAGTCAGTCCTCACCAAGGTGACGACACTGCCAGAATCAATCAGGGCATGGGTGTCGGTACCTCCCACCCGCACCGGCAGGGTGGCATGGGGTCGGCCGGTGTCCCCGGTGTGCAAACAAGGTCCTGCCCACTCACCGGGTGGCCATCGCTCCCTTGTCGCAGTGCGCTCAAAGAGCTCCAAATAGGCTTCAACGTCGTCCTCGGGGCCTTGTTTGTTGAAGACTCCCTCGGGGCTCGAACCACTGCTTCGTCTTTGTCGACCATCTTGAGCAGTTCCTTCATCGCATTCTGCAACTCCGCCTGGCTTTGCAAGAGCGCCCTTACTGCTTGCTCCATACTGTGGTTGGGGAGAGTCTTCTATGCCCGCATTCTCCACCAATTTGTGATGTGCGGTCACAAAACAACCTCCCAGTCAGTTCTGTTAGGGTTCAAACGCAGCAGCGTTGCTTTATTCAGTCACTTTTTTGGAATGCAGGTTAACTTAAGTTCCTCCCGGTTGGGGCTATCATTTAAACAAACAAATTACCGCATTTCTCATGCCTTGATCAGGTCTCCTAAATTGCCTGGAACATATAGCAGAGAAACATCTGATCAGTAGTGATGGGTCCGGCAACACCGATGCATCGGCGCATGCGTCGAGCTCATAGAGCGATACCCTGTGTCGGTGCGCGTATCGCTTTTAGAAAGTCACGTGACCGAACACGAGCTGTTTTGGTCACGTGACCGCTCATGAGCTGTTCTGGTCACGTGACCGCTCATGAACTGTATCGCACTGATGCCTGCGCGCCAAACTGTGTTTATTAGGAAGCGGCGCAATGCGTGTTGACGAACACCGTTAGGGCCGCTTGTTGTCACTATCACTCAAAGTTGCATTTCAAAATTACACAGAATAAATGTGTTTATTTTGTTTAGAATTCAGATGGGTTTGATTTAGTGCGCGGCATACATTGGTTGTGCGGCGCACGGAGGACGCTTGAGCACTGCGCAATTGCGCAGGCGCGCACCTTAGTGGGAACGTTGCTCACAGGGCACAGAGGAGGCGTCAGTGCGATACAGTTCGCGTATCGGTCACGTGACCAAAGCAGCTCATGATCGGTCACGTGACTTTCTAAAAGCGGTACGCGCACCGACACAGGGTTTCGCTCTATGAGCTCGACGCATGCGCTGATGCATCTGTGTTGCAGGACCCATCACTACTGTTACTAGAGAAGGTACAGGAATGACGGTGTGGCGAAGTTGGTAGAGTGGCCGTGCCAGCAATCGGAGGGTTGCTGGTTACTGGTGTTCAATCCCCACCTTCTACCATCCTGGTCACGATACATGTTCACATTATTTGACTGTATCTAAAAAAGATAAAAATATATTTGTATTTAAGATATGAAATAATCCTAAATGAAATACAATGACTTGGTTTATATTATTGTATACAGGTCATATAGGTTGAGTCGGTCCATAGGTTGCCTGTAGGGATTTTTAATGTCCAGCAGATGTCAGTATTTAGTGACACAGTATCAATACAGTTTTGCAATGTGTCGAAACGCTTCATGAGGCCTCATCAACCCATCACTACTGATCAGTGCAAAGTTTAGTGATGGGTCCGGCAACACAGATGCATCGGCGCATGCGTCGAGCTCATAGAGCGATACCCTGTGTCGGTGCGCGTATCGCTTTTAGAAAGTCACGTGACCGAACACGAGCTGTTTTGGTCACGTGACCGCTCATGAGCTGTTCTGGTCACGTGACCGCTCATGAACTGTATCGCACTGACGCCTGCGCGCCAAACTGTGTTTATTAGGAAGCGGCGCAATGCGTGTTGTTGACGAACACCATTAGGGCCGCTTGTTGTCACTGTCACTCAAAGTTGCATTTCAAAATTACACAGAATAAATGTGTTTATTTTGTTTAGAATTCAGATGGGTTTGATTTGGTGCGCGGCATATATTGGCTGTGCGGCGCACGGTGTGCGCGGAGGACGCTTGAGCACTGCGCAATTGCGCAGGCGCGCACCTTAGAGGGAAGGTTGCTCACAGGGCACAGAGGAGGTGTCAGTGCGATACAGTTCGCGTATCGGTCACGTGACCAAAGCAGCTCATGATCGGTCACGTGACTTTCTAAAAGCGGTACGCGCACCGACACAGGGTTTCGCTCTATGAGCTCGACGCATGCGCCGATGCATCTGTGTGGACCCATCACTACTGTTACTAGAGAAGGTACAGGAATGACGGCGTGGCGAAGTTGGTAGCGTGGCTGTGCCAGCAATTGGTTACTGGGGTTCAATCCCCACCTTCTACCATCCTAGTCATGATACATGTTCACATTATTTGACTGTATCTAAAAAATATATCTTTATTTAAATGAAGATATGAAATAATCCTAAATGAAATACAATGACTTGGTTTATATTATTGTATATACTAGGTCATAATATCAGTGTCAGTTGAGTCGGTCCATAGGTTGCCTGTAGGGATTTTTAATGTCCAGCAGATGTCAGTATTTAGTGACACTGTATCGACACAGTATCAATACAGTTTTGCAATGTGTCGAAACGCTTCATGAGGCCTCATCAACCCGTCACTAGCAAAGTTCAAATATCACAGCATTCAATGAATCAAACATCTTACACATTTAGCAGACTAATTTACAATCTATATTTCAGTGGAGCAACACACTTACCGCCCGATGGAAGCAGACCTTTCCCAGCAGGGAGCCAGCCACGCAATGAGTCAAACACTGAGGTGCTATTTAACTCAAACACAGTGATTGCCAACCTGACACAGCTGCCTTGGGGCAGGTGGCCACACCTCAGCCTGTTTGAGGATAAAATTAGGGATGTACTTGCCTTCAATGACCACACCTAAAGAGTGGCGTAGTTTGACCATCTGGTGCATGCTTTCACTGTGATGGCTGGCCCTCTGCCCAGTCTCACCTGTTCGGAGGTATTATGATGCTCCACAATATATATATATATATATATATATATATACATATATATATATATATATATATGTATGTAAACCCTCATGAAACAGGCCTGTAGAGATGAAATAGTCTTGTGATTTTTTCCCACACATACATATTACGCTCTACCACGGTATCGAGCACTATTTTTTTGGATAATCTAATTAAGACATATATATATATCAGTGGCGTGCGGTGAGGTTAATGTCTGGTGAGGCACGACTGCATCATCACAGTCAGATTTACAAACATATGAACCTGCAGTGCAGGTGTACCTAATGTTGTGTCTCTGCGGTCGTTCGCGGCTCCTGCAGCGCGAGCATTGTTGTTTTTGCACTTTTTGGCTTCTTGTTAAGTGACTTTTTTTGGGTGGATTCGGTCTTGCACGTGGAGGGTTTGGGTGTGGGCTTTGGTTGGTGTGGCGCTCCCGTCGGGCGGTGCGTTCTGCGGCGGAGGTGCTTGGCACCAGGAGGCGGGGTTATGAGACGAGCCTCTCACAGTGTGTCTTCGCAGCAGAGTTCTATGAATGCTCAGCACTAAAAATATGTTACACACATACAGTTGTTGACAAAATACACTGTACATTATATACCTCAGCTAACTAAACTATGGAAATGTATAATATAATTCATATAGCAATACGGTCTCACTGCACAGCAGGCCAGCAGTTAGCCGATTCATTGCGCACAATCCATATTTAGGCACAAATCAGTGACGTGCCTCAACTGGCTGCTGATCACCGCACCGTCTCTTCTCAGTATTTGAACGGCAAATGTGAAAATAAAAATAAAAATAATCTAAAACTGGTTAAGTTAAATGGAAAATAACTTTAGTATAATCACTGGATACATATAACAATTTTTAAAAAAAAATTTTCTTTTTACTTTTTTTTTCTTTCCATGATGGCAGGTGAGGCCGTGTCTCCCCTGCCTCTAGTGACGGCACGCCACTGATATATATATATATATATATATATATATATATATATATATATATATATATATATATATATATATATATATATATATATATATATATATATATATATATAGCATATATATATATATATATATATATATATATATATATATATATATATATATATATATATATATATATATATATATAGCATATAGCCTTCTTACCTCAATCCTATAAACCACCATTGAGCCAAGACAAGTCTTGTTGTAGCATCGATCTTATTTCATGACAATTTCATCCAGGAGCACCATTGATTGAAGTGCTTTTCCTCACTGATCTTAGCCAATTCACTTCCCAAGTGTTGAAGAAATGAATGCACTGATTGGCGTCTACTTTGATCAGTTATGACAAGGCTTTGTTTGGGATTGAATCACGTTGCCATGAGACTCCTTGGATCTTTGCCAGCCGTTGAATATTCATTGTTTTCTAACCTCCGCACAGCACTTTGCATTGATTCATGCCTTCGTTGACAGCCTGTCTCCATTTTCTTTTCATCAATACTAAACAAATGTTGTTTGTGTTAAAAATGACAATCATACATTCATAAATAAAACCCAACATGCTTTAAACTTGAACATTTATGAAGTGCCAAATCATATTATCAGCGTCATTATTTATTATTTAGTTTTTTTCTGGCCTTATTTTTCCTATGTATGGTTTTTTTTTCTTTCAAGCAAGTGATATAATTTAATCATCTGTGATTGTGGGTCTTAAAAGCCAAATAAATAAACTAAATAAAACAGCTAATTAACATATATACTAAAATAAAATAAAATGCTGCTAAACCTTTTATTTTGAAGGCCAATGTTTTACTTACCTTCGAGTGCTTACTGTCAGGCATGCTTGGTTGTTGGCATGATGAATTACTAGCAGTACGCATGATGGATTACTAGCAGTACGCTACAAGTACGCCTGTTTGCACGCCGAGTGCTTGAGTCGGTGCCGAGTTTGCAACCGTGACATGATGTGAATCGTTACTCGTTAGTACTGACAGACTTTGGTCGGTACCTATAAGAGTACCCATCCCTAAGTAAGACTACAGTACTTGTACTTGAAGGTTACCATCAAACAAAACAAAACACAAAGTAGCAGCACAAAATGGTCCAAAATATTGCATTTTTTACAAACAATGAATCTTTGTTCATCTATTCATGGCAGCGAGGTATAGTGACAGGCAGAACAATTAATGGTGCTTCCACTTAATAGACAAATTAGAAAGGTATGGCATCAGAGGGTTGGTCTTGAACTGGATTAGAAGCTACTTAACTGACAGGAAGCAATACGTGAAGCTAGGCGAACACACTTCAACAGAGCTGAAAATATTTTGTGACGTACCCCAGAGATCAATACTTGGACCAAACTTGTTCAATCTTTATATAAATGGCATTTGTAAAAATACAAAGAACTTAAAGTTAGTATTACTTGCAGATGGCACAACTGTGTGTTGTTCAGGAGAGAACACACAAAAGCTAATACAAATAATAACAGAAGAAATTAACAAATTAAAAAGATGGTTTGACAAAAACAGACTATCTTTGAATCTCAGCAAAACTAAAATAATGCTATTTGGTAACAGTAGAAGAGAAAGTCAAACACAATTACAAATGTATGGAGTAGACATTTAAAGGGTAAAAGAAAACACATTTTTGGGTGTAATAATAGATGATAAAATGAATTGTAAACCTCATGTAAAAAATATAAAAGAGCAAGAAACACATCAATAATGAATAAAGCAAAATATGTTCTAGACCAAAAATCACTTCATATTCTCTACTGCTCACTAGTGTTACCATATCTGAGTTATTGTGCAGAAATATGGGGAAACAACTACAAATGTGCACTTCATTCACTAACCGTGTTACAAAAAAGATAAATTAGAATAATACATAATGTTGGATATAGAGAACATACAAACCCTTTATTTATTAAATCACAATTATTGAAATTCAACGATTTGGTGCATTTGCAAACAGCTAACATGTTGCACAAAGCAAACTATAACCTGCTACCCAAGAATGTACAACAATTCTTCTCAACAAAAGAGGAGAAATATAACCTTAGAGGAAAATCTAATGTAAAACATTTGTATGCTCGTACAACACTTAAAAACCTTTAGCAAATCGGTATGTGGAATTAAATTATGGAATGGATTAACCAAATAAATCAAACAAAGCACCAATATGATCCAGTATAAGAGACTGTTCAAACTACACGTACAAAGTACCCAGAACAAGAATTATGATTAAATATTTTTTTTTTATTATTGAGACAAAGATTATCGATTATTATTATTTGTTTACTTACTATGGTAAATTATTCATTTATTATTTATTTGTTCATTGTTATGTTACAGAGAACACGGGAATAGGATACAATTGCTATGTATGAAAAGGGGTAGGATTAAATAAGCTCTGCTTCTTCCTACTCTTTTGAAGACGTGCTGTAATGAAACAACTGGAAATATGTGATGAATTACATTGTATCGTATGCATGTTCCAAATAAACTGAACTGAACTTGACAAAAGGAGTTACATAATTAAAGGCCTACTGAAATGAAATTTTCTTATTTAAACGGGGATAGCAGATCCATTCTATGTGTCATACTTGATCATTTCGCGATATTGCCATATTTTTGCTGAAAGGATTTAGTAGAGAACATTGACGAAAAAGTTTGAAACTTTTGGTCCCTGATAAAAAAAGCCTTGCCTGTACCGGAAGTAGCGTGACGTCACAGGTTGAAGAGCTCCTCACATCTGCACATTGTTTACACCAGCAGTGAGAGCGATTCGGACGGAGAAAGCGACGATTACCCCATTAATTTGAGCAAGGATGAAAGATTTGTGGATGAGGAACGTCAGAGTGAAGGACTAGAGTGCAGTACAGGACGTATCTTTTTTCGCTCTGACCGTAACTTAGGTAAAAGGGCTCATTGGATTCCACACTTTCTCCTTTTTCTATTGTGGATCACGGATTTGTATTTTAAACCACCTCGGATATTATATCCTCTTGAAAATGAGAGTCGAGAACGCGAAATGGACATTCACAGTGACTTTTATCTCCACGACAATACATCGGTGAAGCACTTTAGCTTCGGAGCTAACGTGATAGCATCGTGCTTAACTGCGGATAGAAACAGAAGAAATAAGCCCCTGACTGGAAGGATAGACAGAAAATTAACAATACTACTATTACTTCTACTATCAGGAGACACCGAACCAAACCCTGGACCTGTAACCACACGGTTAATGCTGTCCAGCCTGGCGAAGCCTAGCAATGCTGTTGCTAACGACGCCATTGAAGCTAACTTAGCTACGGGACCTCGACAGAGCTATGCTAAAAACATTAGCTCTCCACCTACGCCAGCCCTCATCTGCTCATCACCACCCGTGCTCACCTGCGTTCCAGCGATTGACGGCGCGACGAAGGACTTCACCCGATCGTCGGTGCGGTTGGCGGCTAGTGTCGGATAGCGCGTCTGCTATCCAACTCAAAGTCCTCCTGGTTGTGTTGCTGTAGCCAGCCGCTAATACACGGATCCCACCTACAGCTTTCTTCTTTGCTGTCTTCATTGTCCATTAAACAAATTGCAAAAGATTCACCAACACAGATGTCCAGAATACTGTGGAATTATGTGGTGAAAACAGACGACTTAAGCTGGCCACCGTGCTATTCCAAAATGTCTGCTTCAACCCGTGACGTCACGCGCAAACGTCATCATACCGAGACGTTTTCAGCCGGATATTTCGCTGGAAATTTAAAACTGCACTTTATAAGTTAACCCGGCCGTATTGGCATGTGTTGCAATGTTAAGATTTCATCATTGATATATAAACTATCAGACTGCGTGGTCTGTAGTAGTGGGTTTCAGTAGGCTTAACCTTATCATAATTTCGGGAAAAAAAAAATCTACTTTTTGTCTTTCCCCCAGGATTTTGCAAGCCTTTTTTGAGATCGATAAATAATTATTAAAATGGTGGTCTAGTAGTTAGCGTGTAGTCCACACATTCAGGAGATCTGGGAGGTCTGGCTTCAAATCTCCATTTGGACATCTGTGTGTGGAGTTTGCATGTTCTCCCAGTGCATGTGTGGGTTTTCTCTGGGTACTCCAGCTTTCCAAAAATATGCATGTTAGGTTCATTGAAGACACTAAATTGGTATAAAGATATAAATGTGAGTGTGTGTGTACTGCAATTGACTGGCGACCAGTCTAGGGTGTACCCTACCTCTTGTCCCAAATCAGCTGGGATAGGCTCCAGCTAACCTAATGAGGATTTCCCATATAGAACATGGATGGATTGATAGGATGCTTTTCTCAAAACTCAAAGTAGTCCTGCAACTAACAACTATTTTGATAGTTGATAGTCATCGACTATCTTAACAATTAGTTGACTACTCGGATTATAAAGTGTACACATATTTAGTGGCTTTAATTTAGCCATTGACTTTTATTTATTTTTTTCAAATTTTAAATTCAGCTTGAGATGTTTTTAGGCATGTTCTTACAAACAACAAAGATGACTAATTAATTCATAAGTATGTATTTATACTATACCTATTTTGCCCATTCAGCTGTTACAAAATAAAAATAACGACTAAACGTTTGTCTGTCCTTGCTTTTAAATGGGCAAAGTGCTAAAAAAAACTAAACATTTTTTTTTATGTAAAAAAAAAGGACAATTAAAATGGCAGCAATAACAACAAACGATAAATCACCAAAACTGTCCAACTTGCTCAAAAAGAAACAATCATGTGTGTAAAAGCTGCACACAGGCAAAATATTAATTATTGATTAACTCCTTGCATTTTTAGCAAAATATTAGACTCAATGTATAGAACTGTATCATTAATCATTAACATTTAAGCATTGATGCCCAATGTTTTGTTTGTGCGTGTGCGAGTTTGTTTGCGTGGGATTTACTTCTGTTTTTTGACATTCTGCATCGCACTGCAAATTGATGCTGTTTTTACAAATATTTGAATTGATTTGAACAAAGTTTAGCTGGCGAACTTTGGATAAAATGATAGTTATTTATTATTTTTCACACAACTTAACTCACACTTGTTAGCTAGCTGGCAAGGTCACAAGCTAACTGTCTAACCGAGTTGAACTTGCATCCACCAGATGTTTGACTTTCCCCCGCTATAAAAATGGGATTCATTACTTCCCTGCTTGGCACTCAGCATCAAATGTTGGAAATGGGGGTTAAATCACCAAAAACGATTCCCTGGGGCGGCCACCGCTGCTGCCCACTGCTACCCTCACCTCCCAGGGGGTGATCAAGGGGATGGGTCAAATGCAGAGGACAATTTTCACCACACCTAGTGTGTGTGTGACTATCAGTGGTACTTTAACTTTAACTTAACTTTAAAATGCTCCTGTATCGCAGCCGTAGTGTCATTAAAAACTAAACCTGCTTTGCAAAATGAGCAAGGTATTCATGTTTTTAACAAGAATAAGAGGAAAAGTTCCCACACTTTACACCTTTTCACCTTCGATGTTGTTGACTCACGTCCCTTCGTAAAAACACAAGTGATGATGTCATTTTATTGTCGATATTTTTTGACAATGTCGACGAATCATTGCACCCCGACTTCACAGTGACCCATCACACATTCACATTTGGATTGTGGTAAGCTACATTTGAAGTCAGAGCTACCCAGGGGTAGACTGATTGAAACGTGGCTGCCATTTGCAGCCATTCACATTCATACACCACTGGGAGCAAGGTGGGTGAGGTGTCTTGCCCAAGGACACAACGGCAGTGATTAGGATGGCGGAAGCTGGATTTATACCAGGAACCCTGAAGTTTCTGGACGGCCGCTCTAAGATGTGAACCATGCTGCAAAGGTGTTTAATGTCTTCGGGGAGTTTTTCTATTTAATTGAAATGGACATTTTTGTTGTTTTGTTTGTTCTGATTCAATTGTGAGACCAAGTGAAATTTGCAATACATGGTTGGGAAATTCCCTCAGTATAATATCATATAATGGTAATATAATATATTGGTAATATCAAGAACAAAAAGAGAAGCATCTTAGCAACATTGCACAGCAAAATAGTATTCAGCCACACAAGGAAGTGATGCAGGGACTGGTTAGACCAGGGGTGTCAAACGTAGGTTTTATCCGGCCCGCGGGATGAGTTTGCTAAGCATAAAAATGAGCCGAAATTTTTGAATGAAAGAAAATGCTGTTCTAAATGTGTCCACTAGATGTCGCAATAGCAATTATTTGTATCTTTGTAGATTATGCTACATATGTCAACAACAAAAAAAACATGTTATTGCACCAATTGAGGAAAATGAGCAAACTACATAAATAACATCCTGTAATTTGATTTTTATATTATTGTTTTATCTTGATAGATTGAAAATTAACACTAATGAGTTGACTGATGAACATTATCACATAATTTATTCAAAAACTATAAATAATGAAAAATAAAGGTAGAATACTATTAACCCCAACATGTAAGTGTAAAAAAAACAACAACATTATGATTTGTACATTTTCAGAATGTGCTTGTTCTATTTTTTAAACAAAGAAAACAATCTGAAGTTGTCTTTATTTTTAAGTTATCGTGCCGTGATTTTACCAGTCCGGCCCATTTGGGAGTAGGTTTTTCTCTATGTGGCCCCCGATATAAAATGAGTTTGACACCCCTGGGTTAGACGGTTACGATGCGCGATTTGCAAAATTGTGCAGCAAAGTTGTGGAGAATTAAGTTGTAATGTTTCTAATAATTTGCGAGAATGGGTGTGATCGCGAAATCCTTGATGGTGTGTTTTGTGACATTTTTTTTAATCGGTGTGTTAAAAGTAGTTATGAAAACCTTCAAAAGTAGAGAGGAGCCTTGGTTGCACTCCACTTATTAAATCAGTTTTACATTGCGACCATGCTATTTTCTGATATTTACTTAATCAAATAGTCAATATCTGGTATTTGAAGGCCAATGCAAGCTCTGACAGCAAAGGGAATATCTTTTTAGAAACATTTCATCTCAGTTTCTCTACCAAAAGTGTGCATTCATTCTATAACGTGTTCATGTGTTGAAATTCAGGACTAACTTGGAGCTGGTTTGCAGTGTGCCTAATTGTTAATACACTTTAATTCATACTTTATGTGCTACACTGCATGTGCTGAATGAGGTGAGTAATTATTGTTTCATTTTTAAGCTGTTTTTAGATTACACACATAAAGTACTGTGCATTGGGGAAAATTTGTATTTTATCCCCTGCTGAATACAATAGGAACAGTACACCATTTTCTTAACAGCTTAATTGTTACAGAGGAAATAATGTCAAGTGCATTAAAAATATTAAATAAAAAGGTTATGAATGACATTAGATTGAGGGAAACAGTATTTGATCTCATACCAAGCAGCCAGCATTTTGACCCACTGAGTCCTGTACCTTTAATAAGGTACTGCTAGTATTTGTATTATCAACTCATTATGGGCCTAATTTACTAAAGGTTTGTGTGTACTAAACATGTGCAAACTTGATAGCACACCCAAAAGCTGATCTGCTAAACTTGTGCACAGTGGAATGCATTTGTTAAGTGAGCAGAATAAGGCGTGCAATAATCCATTTTGCATCTCTGTCTTCATGAATATGCAAAATATATGCTGATCGTCAAAACGACCACTATACTGGCAGGAGAAGATGCAAATATAACTATTTAGCAAGCACAATGTGATTTCTCAACACTACTCAGTGGTCTAGTGGTTAGAGTGTCGCCCTAAGATCGTTAGGTTGTGAGTTCAAACCCCGGCCGAGTCATACCAAAGACTGTAAAAATGGGATCCATTACCTCCCTGCTTGGCACTCAGCATCAAGGGTTGGAAATGGGGGTTACATCACCAAAACAATTCCTGGGCACGGCCACTGCTGCTGCCCACTGCTCCCCTCATCTCCCAGGGAGTGAACAAGGGGATGGGGATGGGTCAAATGCAGAGGACACCTTTCACCACACCTAGTGTGTGTGTGACAATCATTGGTACTTTAACTTTAACTTATCACCGTCTTGGAGAAGAATTTTGTGTTTTATTTAGCACATTTGAAATGGATTCGCAAACTGACGGATTTACACATGGCTGTAAAAGAGGAGTGCTCGCGCTTCACAGACACACGATAGACAGCGAATCCTACGTGTGTGTTTCAACATATTTAGACGGTCAGAAATTTAAAATATTAGAGACATCGTCGAGTCAGCAACATCCTTTTATTATTTCATAGCTGCTAGATCAGGGTTCCGCAACCTTTTTTTCCACCAGGGACTGGTTTAATGTACACATTATTTTCACGGACTGGCTTTCTACATGTGGCAGATAAAAACAGCAAAAAATAATTTGCATGAAAAAATTGCCTTGGGCTACAATCTGGCACATTAACATTTTATATGTCCATTAATGTGCATTGTCCAATGTACTATAACAAAGGAGTTGTGTTAATATCTGTTAATATGCATCTATTAATAAGCTTATTGGTGTGTTTAGTGGGACAGGCGAAAGTTAAGTCAGAGAAAATGCGGTACTTTATAAATGAATTAATTTTTCTGTGCTAGATGACTTAAGGCAGTGGTCCCCAACCTTTTTGTAGCTGGGGACCGGTCAACGCTTGAAAATTTGTCCCCCACGGACCGGGGTTTTTTTTTTTTTTTTTTTTTTTTTTTTTTTTTTTTCATAAAGAAATACAATCATGTGTGCTTACGGACTGTATACCTGCAGACTGTATTGATCTATATTGACATACACATACACAATATGTATATATAGTGTTTTTATGTTGATTTAATTTTAAAAAATAAAAATAATAATAATAATTTTAATTTTTTTTTTTTTCTTGCGCGGCCCGGTACCAATCGGTCCGCGGACCGGTACCGGGCCGCGGACCGATTGGTACCGGGCCACGCAAGAAAAAAAAAAAAAATTAAATTAATTTTTTATTTATTTTTTTTAAAAAATTAAATCAACATAAAACTGTATTGATCTATATTGGCATACACATACACAATATGTATATATAGTGTTTTTATGTTGATTTAATTTAAAAAAAAAAAAAAAAAAAAAAAAAATTACTTTTTTTTTTTTTTCTTGCGCGGCCCGGTACCAATCGGACCGGTGGTTGGGGACCACTGACTTAAGGGGTTGATTGAAACAACAACTTCAGTTGATGTGTTTTGGTGTCATTAAATACATGTTTTTAATGGCATTAATTTATTCACAAAGAATATATTTCTAACATATATCCGATATGATAAAAACATCTTGGAATATGCAATGTTTGCATCTTGAGCACAGTAGTGCAGCCTCCCACCCATGCACCTTCAGTGATAAAAGAAAGAAAGAAAAAAACGTTGCGTCAACTCGGAATGGGAAATCGAAATTCGGTTCTTGTTCAGAACTGGTTCCAAGTGTATCAATTTCTTGGAATGGCTTGCCAATTTTCGAAACAATTCCCTTAACAATGCCGGTCTGTCAGAATTACGTCATCATGTACGTGACACCAAACAGCGAAATGGCAGCGCCCGGGTGGAACAAATGCTCTAGAGTTGACTACAACTTACAAGAAAAGATTGAAACAGCGTGACTTGTAATAAATATAAAATGTCTGTTTCATCAAGACGAGGACGTACAAGCAATAACTATAGATAAAAGTTAAGTTTTTGAACCAGGACGATGTCAACGCAGCAGCAGTAACGCTAGCATGTCATCTGACGTAAATACTAACTCAGCGCTTATCATGTTAGTGCTAGTACCTGTTCAATTGAATTTAATGCCTTCTCATTTAGATGAGCAAGACGAGAGACAGATTCTCACTGGCTCCGAGGCGGGCAATAAGTACTCGCTCCAGTTCAAGTCAGCCGCTAAATTCCATTTCACTGCGGCAGGGAAGCGTACATGCAGGACAGACAAGCAGTGAATAAATTGTGGTCAAAAGCTTGCACAAATTTGCCACAGTAGACGCTCCTGGTTTTAAGGAGGTGAATGTTCATCTGTAGTCGGTAGAAAGTTGTATGTTTGCATGAAAGTTTCTTGTGGTTTCAGTTTCCTGGAAATACATTTTCACTCAGTCATTTCCATCATAAGGGTAAAACTCATAAACTTTGAATATGACGTTAAAGTCAATTCATGTCAGCAATTCAACTTCTAATGTGAAACTAAAATGTGATATTAACTCATTTGTTACATGCAAAGTGAGATATGTCAAACCTTTGTTTATTATAATTTGATGATCATAGCTTACACTTTTTGAAGACCCCACATTTTCTGTGATTTTCTAACTGTAAGCCATAATCATCAACATTACATCAAAAAAAAGGCTTGAAATATATTGAGTTGCATGTTATTTACATGATAGTTTCATCTTGTAAATCTAAACAAAACCATTCTAATATTTTCTAGAGAGATGCCAAAAGAGTCTTAAATGTTTTAAAAATCATACTAAATGTTACATTCTTGCGTAATTTCCACATGTTTTATTTTGTTAAATTCTATCGGAAAATATTTATTTCTTATATTTATTTTCAAAAGTTTGTAATCTATGCTGTGTCTGTTGACTTTGTAAGGTCTCGTTACCTCTAAACTAAACAACAATTATGCTAATCCCCTTATTTGTTCTCTTTTTTTCTAAATAAGAATCGATATGGAACCGAATAGTTAAGCAGAAACAAAAGTGAAATCGGAACCCGAAAAATCCTATTAAATTCCCATACCTATGCACGACTGCTTCAAAAATACTGACAGGACGTGGACTATGAAGTGGTTTGTTTTCCTGAGATGCATAAGAATTGGACAGGACATGGCGTGAAGTTAAATACATGATTTAATAATAGACTATAAAAAGTATAAACAAAAGGCGCGCACAAGGCGGGGAACAAACTTGGCTAATAAAACAAAACTAGCACAAAGGCAGAACTACGGAAAAAAAGGAACAAACAAAAGGCGCTCACAGCGGAGGTACAAAACAGTGGCTTGAATAAACAAAAAACGTACGTGGCAAGAAAAGAGCGGCATGAACTATGACCTGGACAGAGTAAGCAGCGTGTCAAGAGTGCAGAGCATGAATGTGAAAGGATAGATAATGTCACCACACTGAACAACAGAAACAGACAGGCTTAAATGGCAGTGACATGATCAGTGGAAACAGGTGCGTGACTCAAAACGTGAAACAGGTGCGTGACATGACAGGTGAAAAACTAATGGGTTGCTATGGTGACAAAACAAACAAAAGTGCACAAAGAGTCCAAAAACAAAACCGAACATGACTAAAACAAAACATGATCACACAGACATGACAAATACAAATGAAAAATGGTAGATGTGTCCTCTTTTCTTTTTTTTTTTACTTAGCAAAACGTCACAGGTATAGTAGGAGCATGATAAAATGAATGTGCAGTAAATGAGAGTCCTACGTGTTCGTTTCAACATATTTAGATGGTCAGAAATTGAAAATATTAGAGACATTGTCTATTCGGCAACATCCTTTTATAATTTCATAGCTGCTAGATCAGGATTTTTTCCACCAGGGACCGGTTTAATGTATGCATTATTTTAACAGACTGGCTTTCTACATGTGGCAGATAAAAACAGCAAAAAAATGAGCATAAAACATGCAAAAATCCTTGTTTAAATAAAGCGATCTGCACCACTTCTCAATTGCACAAGCAATGTTAATGGATCACACGCTACACGCTCACAAATAGTACACACTATTTTGTAGCTTGTACACACTGTTTACAACAAAGTATTTAAAGTTAAAGTTAAAGTTAAAGTACCAATGATTGTCACACACACACTAGGTGTGGAGAAATTTGTCCTCTGCATTTGACCCATCCTCTTGATCATCCCCTGGGAGGTGAGGGGAGCAGTGGGCAGCAGCGTAGCCGCGCCCGGGAATTATTTTTGGTGATTTAACCCCCAATTCCAACCCTTGATGCTGAGTGCCAAGCAGGGAGGTAATGGGTCCCATTTTTATAGTCTTTGGTATGACCCGGCCGGGGTTTGAACTCACAACCTACCGATCTCAGGGCGTTAGATCTTAGTAAGAGGCCCTATGTGTTTCGAATACACCTGTCACACAAACACTCTCTTCTTTCAAATGTTAACACTACCATGGGCAAGACCAAATAACTATCTTCAGGACAAGATTGTCAACAGGCACAAGACTGGAACTGGAATTGAACACACGTTTGGCAATCAACACCTGAATATATCTCACAAGACCACAAGGAAATGTATGATGTGGTCACATGACAGCAAAATGGAAATCATCAAGTGGACTGGCCTTGTTTGTTCTCAGGAGAAATGTTGAATAACGACAACACTACTGTCAAATAATATAATACAATTTACAGTAATGTAATATCAATATGGGATCGAAACACACATTTCGTACCTATGTTGATAGCAAAAAAAGAAACCTACTATATACGTATAACAAATGGTTTGTTCATACTGTATTTTAGTAAAAGACTAACAAACCCAGCATGGGATCAAATACTTATTTTTTCCCACCCTATTTGCTACATGTAAAATTCCAGACATTCATATGCGTTGAACACAGATTGTAACCTTTTGTGCGCCAACGTGTGTTTTTTGACACATGTTTTTTTTTTATCATCTTTCAAGGGCCAACATCCCTTCCAACTGGCTAAGAAGTAAGGGAGTGGCCCATGGAACCACCCGACAGAAGACTTGAAGGCGTTCTGAGAGATCTTTGAGTTTTTACCAGAACCTTGAGCCGCCATGACAATGCTGGACACATAGTCGATGACGTTGGAGCTGGATGGGGGCTCCGTGACTCCAACATGACTCAGAAGTTAGATGCCATTGCTTGTCACAAATATATCCATCTACTAATATCCATCAGCAAACCAAAACACACGCTTTGTTTTGGGATTACATGAACAGTTGAAAGCAGCTGACTCGTATCCAAGACGACATAAAAACTTCACAAGGTAGAGCCTATAGATTATTCCGTCTTCATGTTCTCCCACTCACTGCCTTCTATAGAACAACATTCTACAGCAGCTATAGTATTGTAATATTTAAACAGTCTGATGTATAGAATGTGTCCTGAACCCATACATAAAATACTTTGTATGGAAGTGTTGACATACAAATGATTGTAAGTATTGTACAATATCAATCAAAATATGTATAAATGTGTTCAGTCGTTGTATATAGATCGCACATACCATACTCTATGGCATTTACTATTCAAAATAGGATGCATTGCATGTGCATTTATTTATTTGCTTTTCAGATATTAAGTTTTGCTAATAGCTGGGGTGTCCAAACTGCAAAAAATGGGGGAGGGGAGTGCCAAAAGGCTGAAAGTGATGAGAAGAAATATGCTTTTTATCACCTGCACAGGAGCAGCTATGTAAAAATACATAAGAAATCAAATACATGTGTTAATTGTGGCTTGTTTAATGAAGAGGCGACAGGTGCAGTTATCTTACCAGCCAGAAAGGGGGGTATGGATTTATTCTCCGTGCATAACATACAAACATTCTCCAATACACCTTTAAAAAAAGGAACCTACATGAAAAAGGACTGACAGTGTTTGACACGTACTTTCCTGTTTCTTTGAAAACTCTAGCGCAGCGAAGCATTCCTGTTGTCATATTGACTATTGTTTGAATACTCTGAAATTAACACATACATATATTTTTCCTCTCTACCTAAAATATATCCACACAAGTATACCTACTGTATCTTTAAAAATATATATACTGTATATGTAAGCTGCGGGCAAGTTTTGGTTTAGAAATTTCAGTCTTGGTGATAAATTCTTGTGTAAAAGGGTATTTGAGTAGATTATTGATTTGACAGAATTTACATTATATGGAAAAGGGTGTTGGGAGACCTGGCCTTGACATGGACATACTATCCTAGTTTATTACTGCCACTTTTCTGGGCTGACCCTCTGCAAGTTTTTGGATTGAACTGATATTGTTTGTCGTTCATCCTGCACAGCTTGTCCATTAGAGGTCGGTGATGAACACTAACGGCTGATGAACACTAACCTACTGGTATTTATTATTAACCATTAAGAATGGACTTATGCTGTCTTTAAATTGAAGTGGAGTGGTAATTGTTTTTTCACGACACCTAGTGGTAAACACAGTGCAGGACTGCTTGTATCCGATATTATACCACACATTTTACATACGATCCCATGCTTGTTTTTTGGTGATATCGTACTGGTATTCTGGTATACTGGAATCGGGAGACCCCTCATGCCCATGCATCTTATAAGTCTCCCACTGCATGATATGAAACTGTTATATTGTGTAGTGAGGTTTAATCACATGAGATCATGTCATACAATTCTCATGACAGAAGTTTTATTACCCATACACACAGATGTTGAAGCCGTTTTTGAAAATAGGCTAAAACACGGGGAAAAAATTTGCCTTTTTCCAAATACCCGCATTTGTGTGGACACACCTTACGTCACAATTTTGCTGTCTTGTTTTTGAGAACCTACAAGTGCAAGTGGAACTTGAAAGGTCCCAGATAGAGACGAAGGGGATGCACTGAACAATACTAAGACTGTCTGTTTTTTGAAACGCAAACTTGTGTGCTGAAGAATCAGGTCTTTGACCAAGACCAGCTGTTTAATTCCATAGAACTCGTTTCAGTCGACATACGTTAGTTTGGCTGACACACACTGACATTAACAAAATATACTTTGCTTAGAGAAGTAAAAAGAGAGGTTGAGAAGTGTAGGATCCTTTAACCTAGTAGTTTGTTGACAAAGTTTCCCTCCTTTTTTCTGAAATTTGAAATGGGGCATTTTGTTAGTTGCGGAAAGGAGAGTGAAAGAACGGTCGTGAAGTCTTCCGCAAAAGACTTTTCTAAAGTTGAAGCTTTGACGGTAAGAGGCAGTTCCTTTCATTTCGCGCCTCCAACCTTTACCTTCTTTGTTACCTTCGCCCGGAGGTTGGGTGATCGTTGCCTTTGATTAGTTAGTTTATTAGTTAGTCCGTTAATGTGTTACTTAGTTTGCTCGTTAGCTAGCCAGCTCACAGTGTTATTTTCAGGAAACCTTTCAGGGGTTATGGGAACAACTGACGACATTTTGGGCCTAATTCAAATTATTTTTACTAAGTTATCTTACGTTTACGTCAGGACCTTCAACTTCTGTATGTTTATGCTAGCGTTCTCGCAGAGACAAATATAGTGAATACTGACAAGAGTGTTCACTCAGTTTCTTTCATTCTGCTATTCATAAGTCGAAGAGTTACAGGTGTATTTTCATCCAACTTTCAAGAAATGTCTGAAGCGGGTAAAAGGAACAAGTGATTACATTTTAGGGCTGATACTGATAATTTATTTTACGTTACTTTATATTTACCGTTCAAGCTTTAACGTGTATAGTGCTAGTGGCTCCTCTTCCACCGACCGAGACAAAAACAGTGGATGACTAACAAGAGGATTCACTCCGTCCATTTCTTTCATTCCGCTTTCGATAGATCAAAACTTTACAACATACTTGCTAACCCTCCCTAATTTTCCGGGAGACTCCCGAATTTCAGTGCCTCTCCCGAAAATCTCCCGGGACAACCATTCTCCCGAATTTCTCCCGATTTCCAGCCGGACTTAAGGCACGCCCCCTCCAGGTCCGTGCGGACCTGAGTGAGGACAGCCTGTCGTCACGTAACCACAGAACACTAGTGTTCTGTGGTTACGGTTTACGTTGTATTGCGCTCCCTGACGGCAAGTGTGGGAGTCGGTTCTCAAGTACGAAGTAAAGAGACGTAACTTCGTCACCTCGCCCGGTTATTGACTCCAACCCAGAATATTACACTGCCCATACCTACGCTCCTTCAAAGGCTGTGTTACTGGCCGCAAAGCATTGCATTTTCAAATACAACAATGAGTAGAGAGGAGTGTTATGTGTGTATATGTGTAAATAAATGAACACTGAAATTCAAGTATTTATTTTATTTATATATATATATATATATATATATAGCTAGAATTCACTGAAAGTCAAGTATTTATTTTATTATTTTTTTATACATATATATATATATCTATATCTATCTATATATATCTATATAGATATATATATATCTATATATATCTATATAGATATATATAGATAGATATAGATATATATATATATATATATATATATATATATATATATATATATATATATATATATATATATATATATATAGATATAGGTATATATATATATATATACATAAGAAATACTTGAATTTCAGTGAATTCTAGCTATAAATATACTCCTCCCCCCTTAACCCTCCTGCCAAATCTCCCGAATTTGGAGGTCTCAAGGTTGGCAAGTATGCTTTACAAGCATATTTTGATGAAACTTTAAGGAAATATTAGAAATGAAAAAAGCAACAACAAATCACGTTTTGAGACCGATCTGGATCACTTCTACTGTTACTTTACGTTAAGGTTGCAAGCATCACCTCAATGTGTGTGCATGCTAGCGGCCCCGCCTCCACCCACAGAGACAATGACAGTTGATGACTGACAAGAGTGTTCACCCTCTTTCTTTCATTTTGCTAAATGATACGAGCGTCTTTTGAGAAAACTTTCAGGAAATGTCATTAATTGAATGAGGAGCAATTGATTATATTTTGAGCCTGATCCGATCATTTCTGCTACGTTACCTTACGTTTATGTTACAAGCTTCAACTTCTGTGTGTGGGTATACTAGCTGTTCTGCAGAGACAAAGATAGCAGAGGCTGACAAGATTGTTCACTCAGTTTCTTTCCCTCCATTACAGACGGTTAATTTTTTTAAGAACTGTCGGAAATGGTAAAAGGAACTGATTAGATTTTGGGGCTGATTCGAATCATACAGTATTTACTACGTTGCTTTACAATATTCAACTTCTGTTTGCGTATGCAAGCGGCTCTGCCTCGACCCACAGAGACAAAGAGAGGTGACGACTGACAAGAGTGTTCACTCAATTTCTTTAATTCCGTTATAGATAGCTCAAAAAGTTTTTAAACATTACCACAAATCAGATTTTGCAAAAACTTGTGAGCGATAATGATGAAGTTAAAACTACAACACACGTCGACATAAACTGACACATTTTTGACCGAAATGACCCCTCTGGCTGGTAAATTGTACTGTATGTCAACAAAAAGCGACTTAAGCAGTTTTTGGTAATAAAAACACAATGGATCAGGCCAGGGTAAGCTTTGACGGGGTGTCGACAAAAACGTGTTACCATGTAGTAATATTGTCCATATAATGTACTTCTACAAATGATTAGCTACAGTATATGCAAAAAGAGGAATGTACAATTTATTTTTTTGGTTTCTATCAGAACCTTTCTTTATTATTATTGTATTTGTCTTCATTTCCTTTAGTTATCATTGTATATATGTACTATGTGATACAGTTCAGTTCAATTCAGTTCCATGTGAAAGGTACCAAATAATCTGATCTACGTGAGCTTGATCCAAATTGAAACTGAATTATTCTGTTTATTGGAAAGTTTATTTTCATAAGATCCAAGAATGTATATAGAGCAGCAATGATGGAATGTGTTTTTTTTATACTAGTTTAAGTGTTTTAGCGAGAAGTTGTAGGAATTGTGCTAAATGGTAAAGGAAAAATATGTTAATAATAACACAGAATAACACAGATTTATGACTGTACACATTTCATTTGTGAGACAGGTTTTTAGCAAAAAAATACTTTTTGGCATTTTTGAGCACATATTTAATTGTCAAATTTATGCCCTGCTTAGTAGTTAAAATCACTGAAATTGTGAGACTTTGAAAAGTGCTGAAATAAACTTTTAAATGACTAAAAGATTATGATAGTTATTGTAGGGCCCAGCTTTTAGTGTAAAGCTTTATAATTAATAACTCAACAGATGAATCAAATGTATAATCATACTGTAACCCTAACCCTTTCTTTCTTTTTAAGTTGTGTTATATTCAACAGCACGACTTGACTTCCTGTGTTTTTTGTATTTTTTAATTTCATTCTGATAATAAGTTTATTTGCCAGTCCAGTAATGTTGAAATATAAGTGACAATTATTATATCCATGAAAAGTCACAGTGTGGAAAATTATTAGTATTTGATCCCCAGCTGTATTTTTCCCCTAGCATAAACACATCAACAGTTTGAAAGAGTACAATAGTGTAAAAGAAAACCAAAAAAAACGCATTAAATAAAAGTTGTGATTTTTTTATTTTATTTGAGTGAATTAAATAAGAATTTGACCACAATATAAAATGTGACTTAACACTGTAGTTTCATGTACTTGTAGTACTTCTAGTTTCTTTTAGGTGTACTTCTAGTTTCTTGTAGTTGTAGGACTTGT
This sequence comes from Entelurus aequoreus, assembly GCF_033978785.1. NCBI lineage: Eukaryota > Metazoa > Chordata > Actinopteri > Syngnathiformes > Syngnathidae > Entelurus > Entelurus aequoreus. The sequence goes on from NC_084739.1 coordinate 54,740,692, forward strand.
AGTAGTGTACTCGTAGTTTCTTATAGTTGTAGTACTTGCCAAAGTGGGCTTGTAGTTGTGTACTTGTAGTTTCTTGTAGTTGTAGGACTTGTAGTAGTGTAGGCCTACTTGTAGTTTGTTGTAGGTGCATTACTTGTTGTTAGTTGTAGTACTTGTATTAGAGTACCTGTAGTTTTATGTATTTGTAGTCCTTGCAGCAGAGTACTTGTAGTTTATTTTAGTTGAGGTACTTGCAGTAGAGTACTTGGAGTTGAGTACTTGTTGTAGAGAACTCGCAGTTTTCTGTTGTTGTAATATTTGTAATAGTGTACTTGTAGTTTTGTGTATTTGTATTACTTGCAACAGAGTACTTGTAGTTTCTTGGACTTGCTGTATTATGTTTATTGTTGTAGTACTTGAAGTTTCTTGTAGTCGTAGTATTGGGGTTTCTTTTAGTAGTGCACCTGCAGTAGTAGTGTACTCATAGTTACAGTACATGCAGTTGTAGTACCGGTAGTAGTGTAGTGTACTTGTAGTTTCTTGTAGTTGTAGGACTTGCAAAAGTGTACTTTAATTGTCCCTGAGAATAGTTATTTAGTCTTGCCTATGGTGGTGTGGAATTACAGTTATTTAAGAGAGTATATACATGTGATGAGAAGATATCTGCAGTACTCTGCTAATTTGTGTGTTTCATGGACACATAACAACTCTGTTACATTCTCGTGTAACCTTTATTTAATGATTTTAACATTGCAATAAACCTACCATAAAGATGATGGACTGTTAATAACTCTGTAGAGGTAACATTTACTGAGTCAGCAGCAGGGGATCAGATAGTAATTTTCTCACTCAGTACGTGTCCATGCACTAAATTAGTCCGATTTCTCAAATAGTTTGGGTTTAAATAAGCTTCCTTCAACCCAAGGAAACACCTTAATCCGTGTGTTCGTTTTTTTAAGGACCGGCAAGTAGATACCATTTAATAAAATCAGCAACAATTGTAATGAAGAGGAGACTGTTTATTTTATGTGCCTCACAAATAAAAAATACAGAACATTTTGAAGTGCATCGATGGTAGAAAAAAATATTATTTAAGAAGATAGCTAAGGATATAATGTAGGCTTAATTCAGACTCACGAATTTAGATGAAAGATAATGAAGCAGGGATAAAACAGGTGAATAATAAAGTGTACACAAACCTCTTCACGCTGCATTTGTGCAAGCCAACTGACTAACTTTTCGCACAACAGGCAAGATAGTCCAGAACAATAGCAACCTTCCTCTGGATATCAGTCGGGAACGGACGGTCTTTTACTATTTTTTTCTGCTTGAGAAATCAGACTAATTGAGTGCATAGAAACGTATTGACTGTTGTCAAGTTAAGTGATCTAGTTCTAGTGATCTAGAAGTAAATTATGTGATCTAGTTGAGAAGTGCTGAATCATGACCATGATTTGTAAATAAAGTAAAAAGTACTAACTTGTTTTTTTCAGATCAAATTATTTTGATGTCCATAAAAACTGCTAATGTTTATAAAGCAATCAGCAATCTTTTTAAATGTATATTTTTAAAACGCATATGAGTCAAATATGGTCAACAAGGGCATTATTGTGACTTTGCATGAATTTGATGTCATTTTAATTTCCATTATTGATAATATGCACATTTATATAGACAATATTAGACTTTTTTTTCCTTCATGGTTCATGAGAGGATTTCTATGCTATCACGACATTGAATTGATGTGTACGTATTTGTTTCTTTGACATTCAATGTAACTTCCAGCCAGTTGAGGTATTTACTAAATACCTTAAAGATGAGGAAGGTGAAGTATTTTTTTTTTTATATAAAGTAAGGATATTGACTTTGTTTTACATTAATGTTTTTACTTATCTTTTATTTGCACAATGGCAGCTGTCATCACTGAATGCCAAACAGATTTTTCTGTCACAATATGAAAATAAAAAGCATTTTCATGTTCAGCATATTGTGTGTTGTGTGTGTTTCAGAGGGGACATACAGGTCTACAAGTAGTAGACTTTCCTAAACATTTCCATAAAAGCATAACATGCTTTTATTGTTGTGATTTGTACAAGGTGCTGTTCATTGTCCATTCTTAACATGTTAAGAATGGACAGTTAAGAACTGAAATTACATTTTCGGCACTAAGAGCAGACATACATAACAGGGAGACAAGAACAGGAACGCCAACGGATCAGACACTTACGGCGCTCCTTAAAAAAGGTGGGAAACAGGTGATATTGGGGAAGGGGGAAGGTAAAACAAATATCAGTCATACATATAATCAAAAAAAGCGGGGGCGTTTGTAAACCATACAAACGCCATGTCTTCAACTTCTATTAAATGGTTCCCTTTGTCATTGCAAATATTGAAATACCACTGCTGTTCTTTTGTGCTGTTAAGGTTTTTAAGTAATTTTCAAATGCATTTTCTGACTGCTGATGTCACCCCCACCCCCACCTCCCGACCTTGTCCGCATACTTGCCAACCCTCCCAAATTTTCCGGGAGACTCCCGAAATTCAGCGCCTCTCCCGAAAACCTCCCGGGACAAATATTCTCCCGAAAATCTCCCGATTTTCAGCCGGAGCTGGAGGCCACGCCCCCTCCAACGCCATGCGGACCTGAGTGAGGACAGCCTTTTTTCACGTCCGCTTTCCCACGATATAAACAGCGTGCCTTCCCAATCACGTTATTCCATACGAGGCGTCCGGCATACCGCCGATGAACATGGTGCAGATGGAGAAGATCTTCTCGGCGTCCGTGTTGGCGCACACGTTGCCAAAGCCGACGCTGGTCAGGGTGCTGAGGGTGAAGTAGAGGGCGGTGATGTACGAGCTGCGCACCGACGGGCCGCCGACCGTGTTATTGACGTAGGGCATCTCCAGGCGTTTGCCCAGCTCATGGAGCCATCCTTAGGGAAGAGACGGGAGGACAACAGGGTGACAAGAACTAAATCATCCAGACTAGAGATAAATTCTATTATTATGTTTATCTTACCTAAAAATAAATATATTTATTAATTTAAAAAAAAAAAACTAAATACATTTGTACTATATTTTGCTGAAAACATCAAAATTTTATTTTTATTTGTATTTTTCTGACTCCTTATTACATCCAGCCATAGAATTATACATTAAAATAACCATATTTGAAATAATTAACTTTAAATGATCATAGTAATTAGTTTAAAATGACCATATTTAATTATTGAAATAATTGCTTGTTTATCAACAACTTTAGCATTTTATTCATTACATTTTGAAGCTCTCAGAAGCCAAGTTATGTTATATTCCTTAAGATTTATTTATGCAAGTTTGGTATCAATTATCCAAACACAGTTTTGTTTGCATATTTTCAGGATGTATATATATATATGAAATACTTGACTTGGTGAATTCTAGCTGTAAATATACTCCTCCCCTCTTAACCACGCCCCCAACCACGCCCCCCACACCCCACCTCCCGAAATCGGAGGTCTCAAGGTTGGCAAGTACGGCTTGTCCAAATCTCTCCAAATGTATCCCAAACAATTGCTGCATTTGTTCTGTCAATAGTGGTATTGGTAATAATACAAGATTTCTCACAATAAAATGAATTGTTTGAAAAATGAAAATGCCTCCACAATCGAACATCTTGCAGACCTACTCAAAAGGTACCGTGACCGTGGAGTGGAATTTTACACATCATTTACTGTATATGGGGGCGCCGGAGCCGGCTCTACGTGGGGACAAGTAAATGTCTTGCCCCCTCAAATCAAAATGTTTGAAGTTGGGAAAGTACATTTTAATATACCCACAAAATGTATGTGCAATAGCATAAAAATCAGCTGAAAAGGGAACACGCTACAACACTCGTATAATGTCATCTTCCCTCTTTGCTGTTCATCACCTGAGTCAGGCTCCGCGAATCCTCCTGCACAAAAAAACACACACACCCCTCTCCTCAGCCCTCAGTAAACCTGCGTCGACGAATAAAAACAAGACTAAAAGTTGTCAAAAACAAAATTCAATCACGTTTAATTTCATCTCGTAAATGGGTGACACAAGTTTTGGAATATATCCAATTGCAGTTCTTTCATAGCATACAATATGAGAGAGGGTGGGAGTTAGCCACATGCCAATCAAATGCTTTTCCTTCTGAGATGAGGAAGTTAAATATGTCACTGGCGGCGGCATCGCCAAAATAAAAGTATGGATTTAACATGTTCTAATGAGATAGGCTCCAGCACCCTCCGCGACCCTAAAAGGGATAAATGGTAGAAAATGGATGGATGGATGGATATTTACATTGTCAAATGTGAACACCTGGGGGAAATTGAAGAGGACACATTTTATTTTTGATGCTATTTGATGCTATCAGCAGGCGAGCCATCAATTGTGACATTGACACATCAGTAAGTTAAAGCTGTGTATATTTGCTGATCAATCAATCAATCAACGTTTATTTATATAGCCCTTAAAAACAAGTGACTCAAAGGGCTGCACAAGCCACAACTGATGTAGGTGTTCTATCGAAATGAACTATCAGTTGCTATTCCTGTTTAAATGCTGATGAAAACTAATATTTACGATACCGTTACTTGCGTCAATGTGGACTTCCTCACGCTGTAATTATAGTCATGCTTTCTTTTCTGTCTGTTAATATACAATGTGAACCTCCTCACGCTGCAAGTCTCTACATGCTTACTGGTCAGCGAACACAATTAAATAAATATAATTTAAAAGAACAGGGGAAACTGATGACTCCTGGTTAGTTAGTTGGTACAGTAAAACACGTTACTATGTCTAGAGCAGTGGTTCTCAACCTTTTTTCAGTGATGTACCCCCTGTGAACATTTTTTTAATTCAAGTACCCCCAATCAGAGCAAAAGCATTTTTGGTTGAAAAAAAGAGATAAAGAAGTAAAATACAGCACTATGTCATCAGTTTCTGATTTTTTTAAATTGTATAACAGTGCAAAATATTGCTCATTTGTCATGGTCTTTCTTGAACTATTTGGAAAAAAAGATATAAAAATAACTAAAAACAAGTGATTCAATTATAAATAAAGATTTCTGCACATAGAAGTAATCATCAACTTAAAGTGCCCTCTTTGGGGATTTTAATAGAGATCCATCTGGATTCATGAACTTAATTCGAAACATTTCTTCACAAAAAAAGAAATCTTTAACATCAATATTTATGGAACATGTCTGCAAAAAATCTAGCTGTCAACACTGAATATTGCATTGTTGCATTTCTTTTCACAGTTCTTTTTGACAGACATTTAAAAAAAATCTCACGTACCCCTTGACATACCTTCAAGTACCCCTAGGGGTACGCGTACCCCCATTTGATTTAATTCAGCTGACCTGATGATAAATTAGTCTGGGAAGAATATATGTTTTATTCATAAGAGTGCTTACTGTACTTTTCAGTTTTGTAAATATTGACTATTGTGTGTGAAGTCTTATAGGTTAAATTCAGTCTAAAGGGGAACTGCACTTTTTTTTAAAATGTTGCCTATCGTTCCCAAGAGAGACAAGAACACATATGTCTTTTTTTATTTTTGTTGCGATTTTAAATATAATAAAACACGTTTGAAAGATGCGACACATTTTAGCCTTCAAAGCCCTCTAAAACAACTACAAAACCCTCCAGCAACGTTTTATATACACACTGCAAGTCTATATATAATGTAGTAACAAACATGTACATAACAATCTGCAATATTTTTAATATTCACAGTGTTTTGAAAATGTTACCCAGATTGATTTCCGTTTCCATTGCAGCGCACTTTGTATTTCAGGCAACAACTTGTGTTACTACTTCTGGAATCAAACACAAGTGTTTTCTAATCATGGCAGACTTGGTAGCAGACAACAAAGACGACTATTTGTGGACAAATGAGGATTCCCAACCTTATACAGTTGAAGCTAAATATACTGCTGCTTATAGAAGTCAGCACGAAGGAAGGGTGAAATGTTGGCGCAGACGGAAGCCAGGAGAGTGAGGTGAAAGCGATTTTGACTCTATAAATGTGGAATTTGGAGCCAAGCTATTTCGACATAAATGGAGTGTTGACCCAAAATCAACAGGAAACGTTCCCGGCCAGCTAGACCAGACGAACAACTGTCCATCAAGTAAGTCACTTTAATATTGATCATGATACACGCAGCACGTCATGCGTGTTATTACAACTACAGTACATACGCTGTCTGGCTAGCTGTGTACAAACAAAACATGAAATGTGGGCCAAGTACTTTACAGATATTGTAATCTGATTGCTCATGTTTTTCAATCTGTACAAATTGGTCTCGTATCACAGTGTTTTGCATTACAAACTCAAACGCATTTCGTGTTGACCAAGAAGCTAATACCAGAGCATGGCGATGTGCTAGAAAAAGAGTTCCTCAGTGTTCGCTCTTACAATACCAGTGTGGCCGCAGCTTGGTTATATTATGGGTTACGGAACATAAATTAAGTATTGTTGACAGTTTTTGAATGCTTTTTTTAAAGTAATTTAGAGGTATAATTGATTGCTTCCATTAGCTGCATTGCTAGCCACCTAGAAGGAGCATATTTTTACATGTTAGAAAGTGAAGAAAAAAACAAAAAACTTTTGACTTGTTGTCTCTCGTAATGATTGTGAACGATAGGCAAAATTAAAAAAAAAAAGGTGCAGTTTCCCTTTAGGAATTAAGCCGTCACGTTAAGATAAATGTTGAGATGGTTGATACTGAGATATTTAATTTCATTTATTTAATAATTTTTTAGTTTCCCCCCTGAGAGATTGCCACCTTATGATATATGTTACATGAGGTGGGGATGTTGGCGTTGACTGTTTGCAGCTTCTGAGTCAAAACTTCCTGCAGCTGAACGGCTCAAAAACAGAAGCCATCCAAACCGGTACTCCTCAACAACTCCGTTCTTCCCACATTACCTCAGTTTAATTTTTTGGCCACAACTTTCCCCTCTCTCCCTCCGTTACAAACCTTGTGGTCACGTTTGATCCCCACATCTCCTTCCCATCTCATCCACATCTGCAAAACCTCCTTCTTTCACCTCTGTAACATCTCCAAAATCTGCCCCTTCATCTCCCTTCCAGCTGCAGAGAAGCTTGTCCATGCCTTTGTTTACTGTAACTATTCCTCATCGGGATCCCTCCAAAAACTCCAGTATTTTCAGAACAGCGCTATCAGGGTCCTGATGAGGGTGCGGAAGTATGAGCACATCAACCCTATCCACCACACCCTTCATTGGCTCCCCGTCACCGCCCGCATTGAGTACAAGGGCCTCCTGTACACCCACCACTGTCTGCACGGTGATGCCCCCACTTACCTCACTGACATCCTCACACCACACACCTCAGCTGCCGCTCCCCGTCAGTAGAACACCCTTCCTGACCACCTAAGGGCCCCAAAGACAGTGGATGCTTTTAAAAAAGGGTTAAAAGCCTACATTAAAAAAAAACATATATCTCATTTTAATAGTTTTTTACTGTCTGTTTTAATGCTTTTATGATCTTTTTACTCTGTAGCTGTCAATACGTGGGCTTTGGGGATTGTTTTCCCGGAATGCAAAGGAAAGTTGGCGCGGGCAAGGCGTGAGGGTAAGGACATCTTTTAATTATTACTATAAAAAAGGAACAAAAGGCGCGCACAAGGCGGAAGTACAAAAACTTGGCTAATGAAACAAAAACTTGCACAAAGGCAGAAACTATGAACATGAAGCAAAGCGTCACTAACTGTGGCATAACAAAAACTTACTTGGCATTGAACTATGGAAACATGGGTAGCAGAAGTCATCAGAGGTAAACAGTGGTCACAGAATTAATGTCGCCAGCCCGACCAACAGAAAATGAAAAGCTTAAATAACACATAAATGATTAACAACAGGTGCGTGAGTGCAAATGAATCAGGTGTGTGACATGAGGACAGGTAAAAACTAATGGGTTGTCATGGAAACAAAACAAGGAGTGAAAAAACAGGAACTGACAAAATCCAAAAAAGCACATGGCCAAACAAAACATGATAACACAGACATGACAGTAGCACTTTGAGATTTGTTATCCAAATGTTATCTAGTATTATTAGTATTACCTTACTATGGTTAAGAGCTACTACCAGGAGCTTAGTCTTCAGTTGGGACACCTAAGTTGTACAGGTATAAAAGTCGAGGACTGACAAAGTGCAATCCTCTTCTCCAGGTTGGAGTTGGACTCATAGGTCCTGATTTACTAAAAGTTTGCTCATCACCATTTTGGGAGCACTATCTTGGTTAATATTTAGTAACTGTGCAAACTGAGAGATGCCCTGTACACGCTAAAACCCTCATCAATTAAGGCGGTCTGCACCACTTTACAATTGTAAACAGTCTTTGTAAATCACATGCAACATGACCACTAATAGTACACGCTATTTAAAGTTTGCTCACGCTGTTTAGTGTGTGGTGTTTGGATCTTAGTAAATCATGGCCATACTGCAGCTGACAGCCAAATTCAATAAAGGAGGCAATGTTACTACTGTATTAGCACAGATAAAAAGTGCTGGAGCATGATGGATCAGCGTGTACACATGATGCCCCCTTCACATTTCTGACTGCCCCCTCTTATATGCCTGCCTAGCATCGTCACGTGGGGTGCCAAGTGTAAAAAAATCAGTTACAGTTCTCTAGCAGATATATTTTTCACATTTAGCTAAATTTTCTCACATTGAACTCATTTTCATCACATATGAGTTTAAATTAAATGGTGACTATGAATGTAACATCTCAATGTTAAATCTAAATCTAAAGGTTGAATCTAAATTTTAAAACTAAATCTAAACGTTAAATCTAAATCAAAACTTTAAACCTAATGTTACCTATGTATATATTTAACCTATGTATGTTAAATATAATAGATACCGTACATATAAATAAATATTAATTCTAAATGCTTCGCCAAGTGAAAATATGAATGTTTAGAGAAATACAAATTTTCTAACAATCCGACGCCTCTCAGCCGCAAGGCCGTGCCCACATCTCTGCTTTAGTGCACTCCTACATCTTTGACTGACTGCGAAAGAAGCGAAACATGACGGATGATTAGTGATAAATAATGCCAATAAAGCTGCATATTTTTGAAAATTGTGTGTTGCATAAAGACATGGTTGAAAACAAGACGATTAAACAGTTTAGCGCTTTACTTTTGTGTCGTATAATGAATAGAATTGAAGCTAATAGCACTTCTTACTTGTCGCTCTTCATTCTTAAACTGAGGCAGTGTGCATGAAAACATATTTGTATTTGTCCATCATTTCACTGTAGCAAATTATTGTCACATATGAACATTAAAGGCCTACTGAAAGCCACTACTACCGACCACGCAGTGTGATAGTTTATATATCAATGATGAAATCTTAACATTGCAACACATGCCAATACGGCCGGGTTAACTTATAAAGTGACATTTTAAAATTCCCGGGAAATATGCGGCTGAAACATCGCGGTATGATGACGTATGCGCGTGACGAAGTCCGAGTAACGGAAGTTATGGTACCCCGTAGAATCCTATACAAAAAGCTCTGTTTTCATTTCATAATTCCACAGTATTCTGGACATCTTTTGCAATTTTTTAATGAACAATGAAGGCTGCAAAGAAGACAGTTGTAGGTGGGATCAGTGTATTAGCAGCGGACTACAGCAACACAACCAGGAGGACTTTGTTGGAGCTCTAGCCGCGCTAGCCGCCGACTTCACCTTGACTTCCTACGTCTCCGGGCCGCCAAACGCATCGGGTGAAGTCCTTCGTCCTTCTGCCGATCGCTGGAACGCAGGTGAGCACGGGTGTTGATGAGCAAATGAGGGCTGGCTGGCGTAGGTGGAGAGCTAATGTTTTTAGCATAGCTCTGTGCAGTCGGGTTGCTAAGTTAGCTTCAATGGCGTCGTTAGCACAGCATTGTTAACCTTCGCCAGCCTGGAAAGCATTAACCGTGTATTTACATGTCCACGGTTTAATAGTATTGTTGATTTTCTATCTATACTTCCAGTCAGGGGTTTATTTCTTTTGTTTCTATATGCAGTTAAAGCAAGATGCTATCACGTTAGCTCGTAGCTAAAGCATTTCGCCGATGTATTGTCGTGGAGATAAAAGGCACTGAATGTCCATTTCGCGTTCTCGACTCTCATTTTCAAGAGGATATAGTATCCGAGGTGGTTTAAAATACAAATCTGTGATCTACAATAGAAAAAGGAGAGTGTGGAATCCAATGAGCCAGCTTGTACCTAAGTTACGGTCAAGTCATTCACTGTAACGTTCCTCATCTACGAATCTTTCATCCTCGCTCAAATTAATGGGGTAATCATCACTTTCTCGGTCCGAATCTCTCTCGCTCCATTGTAAACAACGGGGAATTGTGAGGAATCCTAGCTCCTGTGACGTCACGCTACTTCCGGTACAGGCAAGGCTTTTTTTTATCAGCGAGCAAAAGTTGCGAACTTTATCGTCGATTTTCTCTACTAAATCCTTTCAGCAAAAATATGGCAATATCGCGAAATGATCAAGTATGACACATAGAATGGATCTGCTATTCCCGTTTAAATTAAAAAAAATCATTTCAGTAGGCCTTTAATTTGCTGCAGAAAATAAATTTTCTTATGGGATCAAATCATGAAGTAGGCTGTCCAACTTGTGCGCACAAGTAAATGCACTGCAGGACTGCTTCTATCGGGGCTTCATCAGAAATATTATATGCAAGTATCATCCGATACTTGTTTTCCACTGATATCGCACCAATTGGATATTAATATCGGATCAATACACCGCCGTTTCCCAATCAGGTTGTGGCTCCTCAGTCACGTCACCCCTGGATTATGTCAAAGTCTGCTTGGGCAAGATACTGAACGCCGAGTTGCCCCTAATGTGTCATCAGCAGGTTGACAAGGCGACTGAGTCAAAGCTTTAAAGGACCTTGAAAGTGGAACAGAACCATATAAGGTGACACATAGAGACACAACTGGGATTTCAGACCATCTATGGTCGTCATTAAAGCTGAAATAATAATGGGTGTGTCATAAATGCCACAAGAAACCACCCATGCCAACTCCACACAGGACTAAGGGTGGCATGCAAACCCAGCATGTTCTTTTGAGGCAGCAGTTCAACTGAACTCCTCCAAACATACTTTTATGGATCGTGCTCCAGGAGCATAGAAATAAAGTCATGCTTCCTTCTGGCCTGTAACATTTACGGTTGTTTAAATGTCAGACTCTTTATCTCTCTCACAAACACACACACACACATCCATGCGGACACACACACTTACACACACACACACACACACACACACACACACACACACACACACACACACACACACACACACACACACACACACACACGGTTCGCGCTTCAGGGCTGCCAGATACTTCACTTTGATCAGAAGCACCCTTGGTAACGCATGAAAAAAGGTCTCTGCCTAGCAAACAGTGTCATTGTGCTTGTGGACAGGAGAAAGACAAGATGCAGGTGTGTGTCGAGGTCTCGAGGGAACAACGAATATTAGCTGGACACAACATTTAAAGGTAAAGATTACGACATTATATTCATAAATGTAATCAATTTACAGGATAGCTTGGTAGTTTTCATCCAGAAATGACTGCTTACAAAAGTACATGTTGTGTTGGCAAAAAGGACATAGATAATCAAATTACTTTACCCAATTTGTAATATGTTTATATCACAATTCAATATTGAGTCATATTATAATAATTTATAGTACAACATCAGATGTATCCAGTAAGCAGACTACCATTGCTTTGAGTTGGCGCCGAGATCCTTTCCTATGGTGGCAAACCAATGTCTGGCCATGGGCAATGGTTCAATAAAAGCCCAGCGGACTGAGGAGAACACCTGCCTGGCCTCCATTCATACGGACCCTCCATGCCTGGACACAGACGTCTTGAAGTAAGCATGTCTTATCAGATTTTCTTCATGTGCAGTGTGTAGCATGTCGCTCTAGGCTAAAAGTTGGGTAGTACTGCAAATGTACTGCAAAAAAGTTACTGCAAGGCCAGTATTGCCGATACTAATACGGATCATTATTACTTGACATTTTTTCTTGACTGATTATGCAATTGAGCATTTAATTTGTTGATCATGATGATGACAATTAAACATAGGACAAAGATTTTAGGCACATTTGTATCCGCAAAATTATTTGTGAACAATCGGTCATGACTCATGTGCATGTCTAAAAGGGAAACATATTTTTAAACAAAATCAAAAAGTGCTACTGACTCCCATTTAAATTATTTGTGTTGCCCAAAAACCCTTCCTGTATCCAGAGACTTACTTCTTAACTTTGTAAACAACAACAAAAATGACCCATAAAATATTTTGTAATAGTAACAAAATGAAAAATATTGATCTAATCACCTTAGTATCGTTAATGAACGAATACTATTCCAGGTGTCATCGAGATCAATCAGCCTTACTTTACATTCAGCGGTTATCTTCTTGTGTTGTCCGGTTCGGTGTGTGTGTAGTATGCTTAGCCATTCCTTTTAATCTAGTCCTCCAGTGACAATACTACTTACTTAAATGTGGTGAGGATTAGTATTTTAGAAGCGGCTTCACAGTGTGGATAGACAATTCACTCGTTGCAGTTTGTTCTCAAATTCTCCCTGAAAGTGCATTCCTTTTTAGGCAATCTTTTGCGTGAGTAACATTTTTAGCCATGTAAACACTGGGACACAGCTGTGGTAAAGATTAGCTGGGCTCGCAGCTCATCAGTTGATCACAGATCAGCTAAAAAAAAGCAAATATCGACCCAATCTGATCTCATTATCAGGGTATTTCTGGTTTTATATATATATATATATATATATATATATATATATATATATATATATATATATATATATATATATATATATATATATATATATATATATATATATATATATATATATAAAACCAGAATATATATATATATATATATATATATATATATATATATATATATATATATATATATATATATATATATATATATATATATATATATATATATATATATATCAGCGGCAGGGGAGGCACGGCCTCACCTGCCATCATGGAAAGAAGAAAAAAAAATTAATTAAATTGTTATATGTATCCAGTGATTATACTAAAGTTATTTTCCATTTAACTTAACCAGTTTTAGATTATTTTTATTTTTATTTTCACATTTGCCGTTCAAATACTGAGAAGAGACGGTGCGGTGATCAGCAGCCAGTTGAGGCACTTGTGCCTCACCATGGATTGCGACTCGGCTAACTGCTGGCCTGCTGTGCAGTGAGACCGTATTGCTATATGAATTATATTATACATTTCTATAGTTTAGTTAGCTGAGGTATATAATGTACAGTGTATTTTGTCAACAACTGTATGTGTGTAACGTATTTTTAGTGCTGAGCGATCATAAATCTGCTGCGGAGACACACTGTGTGAGGCTCGTCTCATAACCCCGCCTCCTGGTGCCAAGCACCTCCGCCGCAGAATGCACTGCCCGACGGGAGCGGCGCGGCCACACCAACCAAAGCCCACACCCAAACCCTCCACGTGCAAGACCGAATCCACCCAAACAAAGTCACTTAACAAGAAGCCAAAAAGTGCAAAAACAACAATGCTCGCGCTGCAGGAGCCGCGAACGACCGCAGGGACACAACATTAGGTACACCTGCACTGCAGGTTCATATGTTTTTAAATTTGACTGTGATGATGCAGTCGTGCCTCACCAGACATTAACCTCACCGCACGGCACTGATATATATATATATATATATATATATATATATATATATATATATATATATATATATATATATATATATATATATATATATATATATATATATATATATATATATATATATATATATAAATAAAACTATAGGAATACAGTATATTAGACCGTCTAAAATCTCTCCTATTAGTGTTATGACGTACAGTCCTTCCAGGAATTTGCGATGTTGCCCTTCGTCCAATGACCACAACTTCCCGACACGTTGGCCAATCGAATTTGTCTCTTGAGCGGCGCTCAAATGTGCACTTCAACTGTCTAATCAAAACATATAGTTTGTTTCTTATGTAGATTAAGCAGGAAAAACATGTACCAATATATAAAGTCTTTATTGAGCATACGGCACAATTGTCATTCTCCAGCATAGCTCAGACCAATTTCCAGTTCCTGTCTACAGCGCTAAACCTTCTGGGTAATATATTAGAATCTGAATCAGCTTTATTGGCCAAGTATGTTTAACACACAAGGATTTTGATTTGGTAGATGGTGCTGTATTTGTTCAATGTAAGAAACAAGAAAAATGCAACAACTACGAGAGCGCAGTACCCTGACGGCCATCCGCAAACATATCCTTCATCGTTTTCATGTATTTGTATATTTATTTAACGTTTATTTATCCAGGTAAAGAACTGATTTTCATATACAAGTATGATCTAAAGCAGAGGCATTGTTTGTTATGTTAAAGATGTTGAAGTGTGATGATAATCTCTCATTAGCTATGTGTGCACATGGACACATTTAATTGGATTAAAAGCCTGACCAAAATAAAAATGCTTCAAGTAAACACGCCATTCGGAAGATTCTAAACCGATCACACAAGTTCAGATCAAAATTTTATTCCGATCAAGACAGGTGGTTTATGCCGTAAATCTTTCTGATTGCAGCACATGAAAACACATCTTCCGAAATGTGGGTTAGAATTATCCTTACTGCGCATGTCTTGGATGTAAACTATACTTTTGTGGTGGAGCGGGGACTAAATTTAATAGTCTAGGAATGAAGCGATTGTCATGCTGTTGTCTCCCCGCATCCAACATGTACAAATGTAGGATAAGCAAAGCCACATCCCATATTTTTGATTGTTTGTTTAGAAGGTAAATGTGAATTCAGGATTTATTATATCAGTTGAGTGAACAGTTGTCCACAATGATGTACAGCTGAAATAGCAAGAGGATGTAATAGCGCTGTTTAGTCACATGGGGGCGGGACCGGCCAAATGGGCAATATTGTTGTGGAGCGCACAGAGGAAGACTAGACTTTGGCGCATGTTTCGCAACGGGGGCGCCGAGGCGGAAGTAAACCAAGAGCGGTGGCTAAACGTGTGAGAGTATCCAAATCTTCTTGCCGGTTGTGCATAAGCTGTTTTGTGACTGGATCGAGATGGAAGGGGATAGTTACGGGATGTATGAGGAAGGTATGGACGTGGATAGGACTAGAGGGGAGAGAGGAAAGAAGGGGAGTGGAGGGCATGAAGGAAAGTCGAGTGCTAAAAGAGTTCACGAAGAAGATGAAGAAGTAGAAAAGAGGAAAAAGACTATGGAAGATAATTACAGGATTATATATACATTTAAATCAAGTCAAGACATGACTGACATAAGTTTAATGACACTGGTTAAGGGGTTAAAGAAGGACATCGGAGAGGTGGAGATAGCGAAGGTGCTTAGGGACGGACGACTTTTGATTAAATGCAAAAATGGAGAGCAAAAGAGTAAAACAATGCGGTTGCAAAAACTGTGCAATAAGATAATAAAGGAAAAAATGGAAGTGGGAGAACGAAAGGGGGCAAGAGGAGTAGTGACAGGAATTCCAAGAGGTGAAAATTTAGAAGAATTGAAAAGACAAATAAAAGGGGGAACTGTCAAGATGATGACAAGAATGATGGCATATAGAAATGGAGAAAAGACGGAGAGCGAATCAGTATTAGTACAGTTTGTCGAGGAAGTCCTCCCGCAAAGAATTATGATTGGGTTTTTAAGCTTTTATGTTAGAGCTTACGTCCCACCCCCAGTACGCTGCTTCAAGTGCCAACGCTATGGGCACATAGCCAGTGTGTGCCATGCTAAGTTGAGATGTGGAAGGTGTGGAGGGGAGCATGAATATGGACAAAGTGGAGATAATGATCTGGTCAAGTGTTGTAACTGTGGTGGGAATCACACAGCAGCATATGGGGGATGTGTCATTAGGAAACAGGCAACAGAAGTACAGCAAATCAGAGTAGAAAGAAATATTACATACGCAGAGGCAGTTAAAGTAAGAAATCAAGAAAGTGCAGAACAAGATAGAAGTGAGAATAGTTCAGAACGAGACAGAAGTGACAATAGTTCAAGTAATAAAAAACAAGAGGCAGCAAATACAGGACTTTCTATGGACAAGCTAGTTGTGTTCCTGGCATATGTCATAAACTGCACAGAACAGGCAAGAAATAAAACTGAGAAGATCAAAATAATTGTCAAGGCAGCAGCAAAGTTCTTAAATTTAAAAGAACTATCTTGGGAACAGGTGCAAGGTGAACTACAGAGAGCAGACGAGACAGAGTCATGTTACCACAATCCAACGCCATGTTAATTGTTCAGTGGAATGCCAGAAGTTTAATAGCAAACGGACAGGAACTTAAGGGATATATTAATAATATGAAAAATAAACCACATATAATATGTATTCAAGAAACCTGGCTGAAGCCAAAATTGAGCTTTATAATAAAATGATACATAACAATTCTTGTTGCCCCCCGGCTCAGAACCTGCATGTTGGAGTTCAACCCGGTGGACGAGAGGGTAGCTTCCCTCCGCCTTTGGGTGGGGGGACAGGTCCTGACTGTTGTTTGCGCTTACGCGCCAAGCAGCAGCTCAGAGTACCCACCCTTTTTGGATTCACTCGAGGGAGTACTTGAGAGTGCTCCCCCGGGTGATTCCCTCGTTCTACTGGGGGACTTCAACGCTCATATTGGCAACGACAGTGAAACCTGGAGAGGCGTGATTGGTAAGAATGGCCGCCCGGATCTGAACCCGAGTGGTGTGTTGTTATTGGACTTTTGTGCCCGTCACGGATTGTCCATAACGAACACCATGTTCAAGCATAAGGGTGTCCATATGTGCACTTGGCACCAGGACACCCTGGGCCGCAGTTCCATGATCGACTTTGTAGTTGTGTCATCGGATTTGCGGCCTCATGTTTTGGACACTCGGGTGAAGAGAGGGGCGGAGCTTTCTACCGATCACCACCTGGTGGTGAGTTGGCTGCGATGGTGGGGGAGGATGCCGGACAGACCTGGCAGGCCCAAACGCATTGTGAGGGTTTGCTGGGAACGTCTGGCAGAGTCTCCTGTCAGAGAGAGTTTCAATTCCCACCTCCGGAAGAACTTTGAACATGTCGCGAGGGAGGTGCTGGACATTGAGTCCGAGTGGACCATGTTCCGCACCTCTATTGTCGAGGCGGCTGATTGGAGCTGTGGCCGCAAAGTAGTTGGTGCCTGTCGTGGCGGTAATCCTAGAACCCGTTGGTGGACACCGGCAGTGAGGGATGCCGTCAAGCTGAAGAAGGAGTCCTATCGGGTTCTTTTGGCTCATAGGACTCCTGAGGCAGCGGACAGGTACCGACAGGCCAAGCGGTGTGCGGCTTCAGCGGTCGCGGAGGCAAAAACTCGGACATGGGAGGAGTTCGGGGAAGCCATGGAAAACGACTTCCGGACGGCTTCGAAGCGATTCTGGACCACCATCCGCCGCCTCAGGAAGGGGAAGCAGTGCACTATCAACACCGTGTATAGTGAGGATGGTGTTCTGCTGACCTCAACTGCGGATGTTGTGGATCGGTGGAGGGAATACTTCAAAGACCTCCTCAATCCCACCAACACGTCTTCCTATGAGGAAGCAGTGCCTGGGGAATCTGTGGTGGGCTCTCCTATTTCTGGGGCTGAGGTTGCTGAGGTAGTTAAAAAGCTCCTCGGTGGCAGGGCCCCGGGGGTGGATGAGATCCGCCCGGAGTTCCTTAAGGCTCTGGATGCTGTGGGGCTGTCTTGGTTGACAAGACTCTGCAGCATCGCGTGGACATCGGGGGCGGTACCTCTGGATTGGCAGACCGGGGTGGTGGTTCCTCTCTTTAAAAAGGGGAACCGGAGGGTGTGTTCTAACTATCGGGGGATCACACTCCTCAGCCTTCCCGGTAAGGTCTATTCAGGTGTACTGGAGAGGAGGCTACGCCGGATAGTCGAACCTCGGATTCAGGAGGAACAGTGTGGTTTTCGTCCTGGTCGTGGAACTGTGGACCAGCTCTATACTCTCGGCAGGGTCCTTGAGGGTGCATGGGAGTTTGCTCAACCAGTCTACATGTGCTTTGTGGACTTGGAAAAGGCATTCGACCGTGTCCCTCGGGAATTCCTGTGGGGAGTGCTCAGAGAGTATGGGGTAACGGACTGTCTGATTGTGGCGGTCCGCTCCCTGTATGATCAGTGTCAGAGCTTGGTCCGCATTGCCGGCAGTAAGTCGGACACGTTTCCAGTGAGGGTTGGACTCCGCCAAGGCTGCCCTTTGTCACCGATTCTGTTCATAACTTTTATGGACAGAATTTCTAGGCGCAGTCAAGGCGTTGAGGGGATCCGGTTTGGTGGCTGCGGGATTAGGTCTCTGCTTTTTGCAGATGATGTGGTCCTGATGGCTTCATCTGGCCAGGATCTTCAGCTCTCACTGGATCAGTTCGCAGCTGAGTGTGAAGCGACTGGGATGAGAATCAGCACCTCCAAGTCCGAGTCCATGGTTCTCGCCCGGAAAAGGGTGGAGTGCCATCTCCGGGTTGGGGAGGAGATCTTGCCCCAAGTGGAGGAGTTCAAGTACCTCGGAGTCTTGTTCACGAGTGAGGGAAGAGTGGTTCGTGAGATCGACAGGCGGATCGGTGCGGCGTCTTCAGTAATGCGGGCGCTGTATCGGTCCGTTGTGGTGAAGAAGGAGCTGAGCCGCAAGGCAAAGCTCTCAATTTACCGGTCGATCTACGTTCCCATCCTCACCTATGGTCATGAGCTTTGGGTTATGACCGAAAGGACAAGATCACGGGTACAAGCGGCCGAAATGAGTTTCCTCCGCCGGGTGGCGGGTCTCTCCCTTAGAGATAGGGTGAGAAGCTCTGTCATCCGGGAGGAGCTCAAAGTAAAGCCACTGCTCCTCCACATCGAGAGGAGCCAGATGAGGTGGTTCGGGCATCTGGTCAGGATGCCACCCGAACGCCTCCCTAGGGAGGTGTTTAGGGCACGTCCGACCGGTAGGAGGCCACGGGGAAGACCCAGGACACGTTGGGAAGACTATGTCTCCCGGCTGGCCTGGGAACGCCTCGGGATCCCCCGGGAATAGTTAGACAAAGTGGCTGGGGAGAGGGAAGTCTGGGCTTCCCTGCTTAGGCTGCTGCCCCCGCGACCCGACCTCGGATAAGCGGAAGAAGATGGATGGATGGATGGATGATACATAACAATACGTAAAGATAGGAATGATGGGCAAGGAGGAGGATGTGCCATATTTATTAAAGAAGACATGCATTATACAATATTAAAAGAAAAACAAGAACTAGAAATAGTAGTGGTAGAAGTATGGAATAATAAAGAAAGATACAAAGTGCTAAACTTCTATAATCCGTGCAAGAAATTACAAATTCATCAACTGGAAAAAATAGTTGAGCACTGGAGTGGCAATATCATTTGGTGTGGTGACTTTAATGCACATAGCACAATGTGGGGTGAAAGGGATGACTGGAATGGGGAAACATTGGAAGCATTTTTGGAGGAAAAATAACTGGTGTGTGTGAATGATGGGTCGGGAACAAGGTTAGATGTAGTTACGGGTAAAGAAACAGCAAAAGATTTAACACTGGTGTCACAAGGGTTAGCAGGAAAGGTAGAGTGGGAAGTAAATAAAGACAGCACTATAGGAAGTGATCACTACCCAATCTTCATTCACATAAACATGAACCAAAGGACAGAAAGCACTAAAAAAGAAGGAAGATGGAAGTATAGTCATGGTGATTGGGGACAATTTAGGGAAAGTACCGACATGACATTAAAGGAAGTGGATATAAATCAAGATATTGAACAACTGGATACAGATATTACAAAGTGCATAATAGAAGCAGCCAAAAAGAGCATACCAAGGAGTAGTATAGGGAAAAGAAGGAAGATAGTGCCGTGGTGGACACAAGCGTGCACAGATGCAATAAAAGAACGGAATAGAGCATTTAGAATATTGAGAAGAACACATAATTTCCAAGATATGATCCAATATAAAAGGCACCAAGCTAAAGTAAGGTACGTTATTAAAAAGACAAAAAAACACTATTGGAGAACGTTTTGTGAATCATTAAATAGAACTACTCCTTTAGGCCAAGTGTGGGGAATGATCAAGAAAATGTCAGGGATCAGAAGTGAACATAAAAATCATGTGATGAAAGATGGGACACGGTGTGTGGTAGAAAATAAAGAAAAAGCAGAACTTTTAGCAAAGACAAAGACAAAGTGCACAGTAATGATAATTTGAGAAATGTAGAAAAACAAAAGAGAGAAGAAACAATTAGTTTAAATATTAGGGAAATGGTGGAAGACAATGATAATAGTTTAACCAACACTATAGATATGACATTTTCTTTGAATTTCTATCGAATATTGAAAAAGGTTAAAAATACAACACCACAGTGGGTTCACAGTGTGGCACATATTTGTAACGTAACAGTGTTAAAGTTGTTATTTACGGCCACCGTCAGTGTAAGCTGTGTGGCTGCTGACCAAATAAGCTTTGCTGTCATATTCGAGTGCAAGCAGAAGATGCATTCAACATTTGTCCAAGCAGGTAAGCTGTTTAAGCAAACTGTAGAGGGCGCCAAAGGCAGTGCCATCACACCCAAATTTCGGGTGTCTCCTGGGGAAAGTGGGAGGATTGGCAACTATGACGCTGTTGAACGCCATTCATGAAAATCTTGTGGGCCGCACTAACTTTAAACTGTCATATTAAAGTGCGGGCCGGGGCGCGTGTCTTAGACCCATGGTTTAAACATAGCACAAAGCAATAAAAAGCTTTGTATACAGTGTTATTTCATTGTAAATCTCAAAAGAGTTTTGAGGCTCCCATTGTTTTCTTTCATTTGTGAAACTCGTCAAAATGGATCTTTGAGTGATAAAGGTTGCCGACCCTAGACTCTAGGGTTAAGTTAAGAAGGGGTTAAACAAAACAAGCTGTGAAGGTGCGCACGCAGAAACATTCGTGAGGGAGGGGCAGAGACACAGAGCGAGAGAGCTAGTGAGTGGAGACAGACATGAAAACAAGAAATGCCGAAAAGTAAATGCAACTTCACGGATGATTTGCGGAAAAAGTATTTGTGTTTTGGTCCTGGCCGTGACACATGGGAAGCAGAATGCACTGTGTGCAAAGCAGGAACGTGTATATCTGTGGCAAATAAAGATCTACAAGCCCATATCGACACTACAAATCACAAAACAGCTGTGCAGGGCGAGAGCTCGTTTATGACAACCTTTTTCCAAAACACAACATAGAATGTGAGATATAACAGGATAATGCATAAATTTGTCATATGTTTTCAAAACGCTTACAAAAAAGTGGTACCCCAAAAATTTACTGTGGGACCCCATTTGTATGGTTTGATGGGGTCCCTGGGACCCCATTTTGAAAATTCCTAGCGCCAACACTACTGTCAACATAGGAGAAAAAATGCTTTATTTAAATAAATATATTACTTATGAAGCAAGTTCGAGTATCATTGGCAAATTTTCACCTAGTCCCGGCCTTGGCGTGCTGCCGCCTTGGCACGCATATATGTGTCCTCTTTTTGGGATTTCAGAATATGGTCAGCCTAGCACAACAGAGTGTTTTTACATGTTGAAACAAGCGGTAGAAATGGATGGAAAAACTAACACAGAAGCGCAACTAGCAGAGCATCAGCTCAACCTTGGGAGCAGTCATGGCACCTGTAGTCACGTGGGTGCCTTTCTAAAACCGAGAGGCTTATAGAGCATAATTAATTGAATGTAAAGTATTTCACATTTTAAAACTTTTAGTGATAAGAGAACAGGGGTAATGCACACTCGTTGAGCTTGTGGGCATGTTTCTATTTCTGATCTTTTTGTAAAACATTGTATTGGGAAACCTCAATTTATAAATTTACAAACTAAATTGGTTCTGGAACAGGGTATAAATAGAACAGTTTGTATAGTGAAGATATGTCTCCACAACAAACAATGTAAATATGAATAATGGATTTTTATGATGTTTATGGTGTCAGTTTATTTCGAACATGCATACGTTTACAATGTAATACATCACATATTTCCAGTTTTTTTTTTTTATTACAGCATGTCTGAAAAGGAGTAGGAGAAAGCAGAGCTTATTTAATCCTACTCCTTTTCGTATCATAGCAGTTATTAACATATTTGTTTGTACTCTATTTGAAACAGTACAGTGATAAATTAATGAGTAAATATTAAATGAATTAATAAGACAATAAGTAAGTAAATATTTCTTAAATACACATAACAATCAATAAAGTTGTCATAAATAAATTAAGTAATGTATGGTTCGCACCATGAGATGATTTAAGTTGTCTAATTTTTTGGTAAGGTTCAAAATGTTTATCAAGATTCTTCTTCTTTGTACTTTGTAAACAGTCTGAATCATATTAATACTTTGTTATAATTATTTGCTTAATTAATTCTATAATTTAATTACACATACTAGCACTGTTATGCTAAGGGTCTTAAGTGTTGTACGTGTGTAACACCTGCTGATTGCACTGCAATGGTTGCTAGTTCAAGCCTTGTGGGCTCTGCGTTGCAGTTATGAAATAATGATTTACAGGAGGCTAAAGTGATCTAATGGACACAGTTTACTTCCTAATGTGGTATAGAATGTGCACCAGTCAATACAATGAGGCTCTTTATAAGACATTATGAAGAATAGTATATCATATTAGCAACAGCGCTCCCCTACTCACCTCGATCATGGCACTGGCGGCTGTAATGCCAGCCCAACCTATTTTCAGCCCATGTCTGAGCTATTGAACACTCACAACAAGTGGAATCAAATACATACCCCCTGCTGAATTCCACTTTTTACTCAACACACACCAAGATTGCAAAATATACAGAAAAAGAGATTTAAAAAAGTGCCCATGAAGAACATTTAGGTTATAATATATTTACAATAATGTCCATGCAAATATAAATCACATCTGTCTTCTTATGCAACTGATGAGGTCACATTTGACAAAATTACAATCCTAACACCAGTCAATACAACCATTCCAAAAACAATTGGGATGGGGAAAGGTTAGCCAAACCTCGCCTCTACTGACAGGGAACACAAATATGCCTATTACATAATACATAATACATATTACTCATGACTGTAAAGTTCCCCCCAAAAAAGAAAGTAATACAAGCGATACAGTGGAGAATAACCCTCGCTAGAAAAGTGCATGAAAGGAATGAACAAACAGTGATAACCAGAGATCGTTTTTGCAAGTATAAAGCAATAAAAAGTGTAGGATACAATGGTTGTATGTTGATGGATAAACTATCAATC
The DNA here is from genome assembly GCF_033978785.1 of Entelurus aequoreus. Taxonomy (NCBI): domain Eukaryota; kingdom Metazoa; phylum Chordata; class Actinopteri; order Syngnathiformes; family Syngnathidae; genus Entelurus; species Entelurus aequoreus. The sequence continues at coordinate 54,764,060 of NC_084739.1, forward strand.
TGGTAGCGGGTTTCAACAAATGTCCTGCTCTAGATCTTATATTGTTTCTAACGTCCATGTCAGCAAGACCAGCAGAAGGACTGCAGTCATCAAGAGCAGAATCAAGTTGTCAGTAGGTGGGCGGGAAATTTGCGACCCATCATCAACCACAAGTGCACAGTCAGGTCGTGCACACTCTTTACTAATCACAGACAGGCCAGCATCTGGTAAGCTGCCAAACACCTAAAAATTCCCTTCTGGTACTGAAGCGTCGGACGGCACAGAAGCCCTGTCACACTGCTTAGCAACATCTACTTCCGCTAGCTGGTCAGCAGATTCCGAATCTTCTCAGCCAAAGGTGTCAGAGGGAAGAGAAGACACCCATGCCCTCATCCTGTACTCCACAGAGTCCGCAGTGAGCTCGCTGACCACACCCATTTGCTCTTCGAGGTTGACACAGAGGATGTAATAACTTCTTCCGCAGGAGCGTCTTCAGAGAGGGGAGTAAGTTCACTGGCATAATAAAGTTGCGATGCACAACTTTCTCCTGACCAGTGGAAGTGTGCTGGATCTTAAAAGTCTGGCTCTCTTCATTCACACAGACCACCGCATAGATGGTTCTCTCCCAGCGGTCTGCCAATTTTATATTTCCATACTCCCCTTTGTTGGTCAGCAACATTCTGTCTCCCACAACCACTGGTGCTCCACATACTCGTCAGTTGTACAAGTCAGTGTGTCGCTGCAACTGTTTGGATGCTACAGTCTGCAATTTTCATGGCTTCCAACAAGTCTTTCCACAAAGACACAGCATATTAACATTAAGATTAAGAGTAAAGTACCAATGATTGTCACACACACACTAGATGTGGTGAAATTTGTCCTCTGCGTTTGTCCCATCCCCTTGGGGAGCAGTGGGCAGCAGCGGCGCCGCGCCCAGGAATCATTTTGGTGATTTAACCCCCAACTCCAACCCTATGTTGCTGAGTGCTGATCATATTCTGCCTCTTCTGACTCACCCAGGACAGAGTCAAAGATTATGTCAACAAAGACTCTTGGCACTCTGCCAAACATGAGCAGGAATAGGGCAAAGCCGGTTGGTTCATGGACTGCAGTTGTAGCTGAACATCAGGGGCATCAATGAATTGATTAACGTGGACCCCGACTTAAACAAGTTGAAAAACTTATTCCGGTGTTACAATTTAGTGGTCAATTGTAAGGAATATGTACTATACTGTGCAATCTACTAATAAACGTTTCAATCACTCAATCAACACGTCCTGCCATCTGTGCTTCACTCTCGGAGGAAGAGCCCGAATTATGTTTCCCAAAGTCCTGTTCATCCTTTCTCATTAGCTTTTCCCCATCGGATGGTAAGGTGTTTTGCTATTTCTGAACACCAGCCACGCTCAAGAGCTCCGCAATCGAAGAGCTCTTAAAATTGTAACTGAGCTACTGTGTGGAAAAATTTCCCTTGTGGATCAATAAAGTTTGTCTAAGTGTAAGTCTATCTACACTCTTCCATCAAGTCCTCAGCCGATATATTTCTCTGCAATTGCTTTTGCTTCTTCTTACTCCTACGAGGACGCCTGTTGGCGGTTGTGAGGCAGAAGAGTGGCTTGGCAATCGCTTAACAATTTTCATTAAGCTGCTGATAGAGCACCACCATTCCAATAAACATCCTGATTTTCCGCTGTGAGGGAACGTCCGTCCCTGGGTCCATGAGGTCAGACTCAGTCAGTGAGGTGATGGCCACCACATTGTCGGGATCCGTTCGAATGCCATCAGCGTCGGCAATGTGACCCAGAAACCAGACTGACATGCACAGAAAATGGCATTTCTTCAGGACAAGTTTAAGCCGTTCAGAGACCATCCTTATCCTCCTTATTACCAGATCTTCATTTTGGGCAAAACACTAAAACATCATCCAAATAACAGCATATTAAAGAAGTTTTAGTGCCAATATACCCTTAGCATAATTTTCATGAATATTGAGGGAATATTGCACAGACCTTAAAGCATTCAATTGTACTCATACAATCCAAAAGGCAATGTAATTGCAGTGTAGTTTTTATCATAAGGATGTATTTTAACGTTGTAGTAACCCGAAGTGAGGTCCATTTCTAAAAAAAATAAGCTTTACCACCTAAGGCGACCAGAGTATCAGCTGGGTGGGGGGGGAATGAGCGTCTTTTACAGTGCACACGTTGAGCCAGCGGAAGTCATACAGACCCTCACATCATCAGACTTGTTCCAGACTAACACCCGCTCTTCCGTATATCCAAGGACCGCCTCAATTACCAGTACGGTGTTGGTGGTATGAAGTTGCATCCACGACACGGATTCAATGAAGAAATCCTACAGCTCTGTCCCAATCCAACTTGTCCCTGGAAAAGATGGTCTCATACTCTGCAATGAAGTCTTTGCAAGTCAAGGAAATGTCACAAGTGTCAATGTCAGAAAGACCAATGTCGGATAAAACAGAGTGAGGTGTGAGTTGTGTGTGGCTCCCATGTGCTTATACTGCGAATGTCATGGTCAATGCGTGGGTCAGCTGCTGTCAGTTGCACATTTTGCTGAACGCTTAACTGAGAGGTACGACATGCTCAGGACCGTCGAAACGTTCAAGGGCCGCACGTGAGTATGCATCAGCTATCTTAGCATTTTGCCTCGAGGTAACAGGCTTGCCTGTGGAATTAATTGGCTGCCATTTGTCTTCTGCCAGCAACGCTGCTGAACTCCCCACCAAAACTAATCTCGCTCTTGAATTAAGGGTTGCAGGACCCAACATCACTGTGCTTCCAGCCGGCATCCCACTTTGTTGTTGTATCTTGCCCCAGACTAAATGTTCAGTCATCGACTCCAAGGTGACAGAATTTCACAACACCATCTTTTTCAGGAACATTGTCCAAATATTTTTTCCACCTCAGCCAACAAACTCAACAATTCTCTCTGCAGGTCATTGTCATATTCATTTTGAGTGGCGCTGTGGTCACAAAGACCTCTCTCCAACGAACCAGGAACCTTAGTAGATTTCTGCCAATAATAAGATTATCACTATGATCCTGAACTACCAGCATCGGCACAACCACCTTGCATCCAAAGTCATCCACTTCCAGGTCGCACACATCAGCAGGGAATAGTCTTTGTGCCTCCACATCCTATTAAGACAACATTAGTTTGTTCCAGGGCCGTGCCCACTATCAAATTTTGCTCCAGCTACTGAGGAAAGACAGCAGAACTGAGCGTGCTAGCCATTGAGCCGCAATGTGGCATCACTTTGACAGACACTTTACCAGCCGAAGTCACATTTACATAAAACAGTTTGTCATGTGGTTTCAATCGTTGGATGTTTTGTAAGACCAGTCTGTGTCGCTGTTCCCTCACACTCAGGTAGACTGACTCTAAATCATTAACTATATTATTTGCAGTACCTGGGGGATAACACTCAGACCTTGCACTTGCTCCTTCAACATGCAGGCCGACTAGTTTTCCGCTTATTACACCGCAGGTTTAGGCCGTAGCATTCAGGGTTCTAGGACACTCTGCATGTGCATTATCAGGAACAAAACAGACAAAGCACAGGTGATTGGCTCTGCAATGGGCATGAGTGTTGTGCCCTGTATCCCCACAAATGCGCAAGGAATTTGCGTCCTCACTACAGTAGTCCTACTTGATTGGGAAAGCACCAAAATGCCCATTAAACTTCTCTGACTGTTGTGGCTGTTGCATGTGATCCAGCATGGCTATGGTCCAACCAAGCCGGTCAGGGGACCCCTCATTCTGTTGTTTAGTAGCTGTAGCACAAACAGGCATTAACTGACGGCGTGGCGAAGTTGGTAGAGTGGACTTGCCAGCAATCGGAGGGTTGCTGGTTGCTGGGGTTCAATCCCCACCTTCTACCATCCTAGTCACGTCCGTTGTGTCCTTGGGCAAGACACTTCACCCTTGCTCCTGATGGGTGCTGGTTAGCGCCTCGCATGGCAGCTCCCGCCATCAGTGTGTGAATGTGTGTGTGTGAATGGGTGAATGTGGAAATACTGTCAAAGCGCTTTGGGTACCTTGAAGGTAGAAAAGCGCTATACAAGTATAACCCATTTATCATTTATAACTGTGGCATAAGCTTACTTTCAGACACAACATGATAAACTCAGGGTTCACATCCTGTTGTGCTCCACAAGCATCTCATGCACACCAGCAGCTTAAGTTAAAGTTAAGTTAAAGTACCAATGATTGTCACACACACTAGGTGTGGTGAAATGTGTCCTCTGCATTTGACCCATCCCCTTGATCACCCCCTGGGAGGTGAGGGGAGCAGTGGGGAGCAGCGGTGCCGTGCCAGGTAATAATTTTTGGTGATTTAACCCCCTATTACAACCCTTGATGCTGAGTGCCATGCAGGTAGGTAATGGGTCCAGCTGGGTGGACCGGTACCTTTCAGGGGCGGTATAGTACCGAATATGATTCATTAGTATCGCGGTACTATACTAATACCTGTATACCGTACAACCGTAGTGCAGATACATTGATTTTAATATTCTGATCAGTGACAGAGCCTGACGTGTCCAGGAATACACTTTGCAGGGCTGGTCGAACCGATTCTTTTTGCCTTTATTTTTGTTTGTGCGAACAAAAGTTTTATAATATCTGCAAAAGTTAAATGGAGGCAACTGGATTATTGTTTGTTGAGGACGTTTCAGAAGAGTCCAGTTGCATTGTTTAAACCTTTGTGGATTATATGACCTGATTACTGACAATCTCCACATACACATATTTTTTTACTATTTGACTCCAACCAGAATTTCAACAGATGCGCAGGTTTTGGAATAATTCAAATATATGGCAAATTAATCGTTCAATAATCAAGTTGTAATGCAAAATAACAAAATTAACTAAGAAAAACAATATTTTTTCTAAAATATAAATATTTTCTGTTTAACTTGCCATAATAAAAATAAACACCTTTCTTGAGAGACATCTGCAGTGCTTAACTTTAAAGCGTAGACATTCAGTGTTCAACTTTATGACTAACTTTCATTAGTATAAAAACTACTTTGACAAAAAAAGAAGTAAGAGTTGAAGCAAATATTATTTGACCCTTTACTGTATCACCAACTACTAGTGATCTTTATAGTGTCACTATCATAAAACTGGATACACTATGTTCAGTTTAACAACTTAGATAAACAATGAGTGTTTTGTGGGCCAGACAACAAGAGAGCAGTGTTTTTAACTAGTAGAGTAGCTAAGCTAGCACATACCGTTCAGGCATGATAGCCACACGTAGCTTCCTCGTCGGACAAAAAGGATCACCGAACTTTCCCAATTCCTCGCATATGAAAAGTCACATTTGGAGTCCCGGTTGCCAGAAACTTGGCAGTTAACGCTAGCTAACTAGCAGCCGTTGAGCTGAGGCAGAGTGACTAACAGTCAAGGCAAAGCTAATTCCCTGATGGCAGAAAAGTTGGTCTGCAATGAGTTTGACAGGTGCGCGATCAGGCACTCTGGCATCGACGTGCTTGGTCTGTGGAAGACTATTGTGAAGCTGTTTTCATTCAATGGAATCCTTTGATATGTCAAGGACACTTTTTGATTCTCACAGTTATATAAATACGGGACAGTGCGTCCCTTGACAGCTCAATACGGAATGTGTACTTTTGTATCTAAATACGGGACAATTCTGTTTTTCAAGAGACGTTTGGCAAGAAAGTTAAATACTCTCACATTAACATTGGCAAATAGAAGCTGACAAGAAAGAAGCAGATGGAAAGAAAACGGGGTGGGTGAGAGCGGCCGTGTGTGTGCCTTGAAAGAGCTCCACAAATGAAGGTAGCTCTTCCCCACTGAAATGTATGTGCTTTGGCATCCTTCTCCTGAAAAGTCCAATCTTATCACAACTAAAACGTGTTGTGGTACAAGGCCTGCGAATCGAATCTTCCATACTTGTGAGCGCCAATAATGTACTCCTCGCAAATAGTCTTTTTGTAACTCCACAGGGATTCCCTTATTTTTTCCACATTGGTCTGTTTTCTTTTTGTGACTCATTGAGTTAGCATAATGGACAAAATTTGTCAAAATACGAAAAATCACAGAAGTCACACACCCTGAAGCGCTGAGAAGATACTGGGCAACAACTCAAGTCTTTGTCACTTCCTTGTGGTGCAAACATTCTCTACATTCCTTTCATCAACCTTTTTTGAGGCATCTGTTTGACATTCAGGAAACCCAACATAATACTCCCTAATTTGCAGACCACTAATACACTCAGATCCACATTTTGATAAAAAAAAACAAAATGTCGGGCTATGAACAAATTGTGCTGTATGCCAACAACATCACAAACTATAATTGCCAAATTAAATAAATGATTACCATAGTGGCCATTTTGGTCCTCACATAGCTTGGTGAACGCTTTGCCACTTTTATTTAAAGTGCCCTGTTTTTTCCTTTTACATTGTTACTGCCCTGTTTTTGATACATGCTTCTTCCCACATGGGATAAGTCTGTGTAAAAGTAATTCACAATCACCTGCAAAATTGACTGGTAGTTATGTAGGTAAAACTATTGCACTAACAAGAGTTTTATTTATTTATTTGTTTTCATGCCACTGCAAGTTAAGCCTCATCACAGACACTTTGTTGTGGTAGAGGTGGAAACTAGTTCCAGTGTATCCTCTCCAACTTTTCTGCAGAACAGCCACAGCTTCACCAGCACCCCACCACAACCTATCAAATAAGCTTGTAGACCACCACTGTCTGTTCTTACGTACAGTATCTGGACATCCATATTGGCCATGATTTTTGACCTCCCTAACAGGTTTACTGGACCTGAATGCTGACATTGAGGCCATTAATCTCCAAGTCCTTTCAAAGAGTTGAACTCCAAACACAAACAAAACATATCTGCACAAACTACCCTTGATTACATCATGCACATATTTTTTAGGAAGAACAAGAGACGAAAAACAACGGTTACACATACAGACAGAGAAGTCAATGAAAGGGAGGGTATCACATCTGCCCACATTCATTGATGAAAAACTGACTTTTAACTCGATACCACCCTCAATATTCCCCACAAATTATAGCGGCTTTAAAAATTCACATATCAAAAGTTATAGCGGTTTTGAGACAGAAATACAATGTAATGTATAGCAAAAAGAAAGTCTAGATCCAATAGCACACCACACACATACATTTGAGCTGTCAGTAGCTCCTGTTCTCATTGAGCTCGAGAATGGAACCAATTATTCAGACAATAGTGAATTCCCTCAGAAATTTGTAGTCACTTGAGTGATGCACCGAATTCAACTGTTACACATACACTCAATAAAGTATGGCACTAATTACTAATAGTTGACCTCCCTAGCGAGCCGTAGACTTAATCAAGTGCTACGGCAATGTTTGCGAACACCTGGCTTGCAGATTCCTTAGGTCAGTATTTCGGTGACTCGTCAATCCCAGATGCTATGTCCAGGGGCGCCGAAAAGGGGGGGTAAAGGAGACGGATTCTAGGGGCCCATGATGGAGGGGGGCCCAGAGAGGCCCCTAATGATGATGAAATTATAATACAGGGGGCCCTGTAAAGATTCTTTTCATGGGGCCCAAAATCCCTGGCGGCGCCCCTGGCTATGTCTATATTCACAATAACAAGTTCCTAACTCGCGGAATCCTTACGTCCCTGACCTTGCAGTTCCCTGAACTGTTGAAGAAATCAAATTCCCTATTCCTGGATTGCACCTATAAAAAGCCAGATAAACATATTCTAGACTCCTTGTAACTGACCAAACATTGAATTTTGTGTAAAATTTTGAGAAAAAAAATAATACATATTAAATTGTATTCTTCAGTAAATTGAAACAGCCAAAGTGCAGTATTTAAAAAAGAACGTTAGTGCTCACTTTTCAGTTTATGACGATCAATTTCTGAGGAAGACAGCCATCCTTGTTCGCACAACAGGCCAATGTTGTCAGGCTTGTCCCTGACAGTCTGGCTATGTCTTAGGTTTCCTCTGCGTTTGTCTTTGATTCCTGTCTTTAGTTCATGTCAGCACTCTTATTTTGGTTATTTCTTGATTGTCTCCCTGAGTGCTGCTTCCCCTCAGCTGCGGCTGATTGGCACCTGGCCACACCTGGTGTCAATCAGCCAGCTGCTATTTAAACCTGCCTTCCCCTCCAGTCAGTGCTGGATTATTGTCATTCCTACCTGTCGTGTAGATATCGTTACAGCTACTACCTGTCGTGCTACTACTTGTCCTTGTACCTGTCGTCGTAGCGGTAAGCTGTTCCTGTTAGCTATTTGTAGTTTGCTTTCTCCTAGCTCTTTTGTTTTGTGTTTTCTTGTTAGCCATTAGCTGTTTCCAGTTTTTCTGTTTGCTGGTTCCTGTTTTCAGTGTTGGCTATTCCTATTTCCTGGTTTGTGTTTTTACCTTTTATTTTATGAACATTAAATCATGTTTTCCTGGACAATGCCTGCCGCCATCTCTGCATCTTGGGGTTCGTCAACAACTCATTTTGACAAATGTGCCTTTATTAGAATTGGGTTTCTCCATGATCACAAAACAGTTGCGGTCACAATTTTTTTGGCAACAGGCCTCCTCAGACCTTGACCAAGTCCACCAGAACATGTGAACCATCTTTTCAATATTCAATCAGTTACATTTGTATTGCATCAACAACAATACATAGTTACAAAGATCTCTGGACAAAGGCCGGATTTTGCTATGGGCAATGTGGGCGACCGCCTAGGGCCCAATCAATGAGAAAAAAAAATCAAAACCAAACTTGACAGTTTCATAGACTACCTCTTAGGGTTGGGCGATGTGGGCTTTTTTATTATCTTGATATGTTTAGGCAATGTCACAATACACGATATATATCTCATATATCTTCGTGTGGCGAAGTTGATAGAGTGGCCGTGCCAGCAATCGGAGGGTTGCTGGTTACTGGGGTTCAATCCCCGCCTTCTACCATCTTAGTCATGTCCATCGTGTCCTTGGGCAAGACACTTCACCCTTACTCCTGATGGGTGCTGGTTATCGCCTTGCATGGCAGCTCCCGCCATCAGTGTGTGAATGAATGGGTGAATATGGAAATACTGTCAAAGCGCTTTGAGTACCTTGAAGGTGGAAAAGCGCTATACAAGTATAACCCATTTATCATTATAAATGTTGCCTTAGCCTTGAATTAACACTTGATGCATATAATCACACCAGTATGATGATTCTATGTGTCTACATTAAAACATTCTTGTTCATACTGCATTAATATATGCTAGTTTTAAACTTTCACGCAGAGAGGGAAATCACAACTAAGTCAATTTACCAAAACTGTATTTATTAAACACTAGCACAAACATTTATGTAATTTCAAAACAAAGTGCAATATTGTCAGAGACATTTAAAACAAATTAGTGCACTTTTGTGCATGATGTCACTAAGATGACATTTATACACGGGACGGCGTGGCGTAGTGGGTAGAGCAACCGTGCCAGAAACCTGAGGGTTGCAGGTTCGCTCCAAAAAATCGCTGCCGTTGTGTCCTTGGGCAGGACACTTCACCCTTTGCCCCCGGTGCCGCTCACACCGGTGAAATGAATGATGAATGAATGGTAGGTGGTGGTCGGAGGGGCCGTAGGCGCAAACTGGCAGCCTCGCTTCCGTCAGTCTACCCCAGGGCAGCTGTGGCTACAAATGTAGCTTACCACCACCAGGTGTGAATGAATGATGGGTTCCCACTTCTCTGTGAGCGCTTTGAGTATCTAACAATAGAAAAAGCGCGATATAAATCTAATCCATTATTATTATTATTATAAACAACACTCAATTAAAAGTCCACTATTTGAACAGAACGCAACTACAATATTTTCAAACAAATAAAGTGCACTTTTGTGCATGATGTCACACGGGGGCGGTATAGCTCGGTTGGTAGAGTGGCTGTGCCAGCAACTTGAGGGTTGCAGGTTCGATCCCCGCTTCCGCCATCCTAGTCACTGCCGTTGTGTCCTTGGGCAAGACACTTTACCCACCTGCTCCCAGTGCCACCCACACTGGTTTAAATGTAACTTAGATATTGGGTTTCACAATGTAAAGCGCTTTGAGTCACTTGAGAAAAAGCGCTATATAAATGTAATTCACTTCACTTCACTTCACACAAGATATTTCAAAAAGAGGACCCTATTTGTATGGCCACAATGCCTGAACATAAAACAATGGCAATAAAAGGTCAATGAGGTTACTTATGGAAAAGGTCACAGCTTTAGTCTTAGTTTCTTCTGTATGAAATATATGGCACCAATAAGAAGTTCAAAAAATATATAGTTGCATTTTGTGCATGGTGTGTTGTGCTTGTGAAAACAACCAGTGAGTAGTACCAGATTGTTCAGAAGTTTTGTGCCAAAAACACAAGTTTCTTCTGTATGAAATATATGGCACCAATAAGAAGTTCAAAAAATATATAGTTGCATTTTGTGCATGGTGTGTTGTGCTTGTGAAAACAACCAGTGAGTAGTACCAGGTTGTTCAGAGGTTTTGTGCCAAAAACACAAGCCTATCAACGGTGTCTGATTTGAGAGATGCTCAGCGGCATGTAACTATATTCCCACTGGTACTAAACACCCTTTCCGATGGGGAACTGGTGGCAGGCACACACAGATACTTTTTTGACACATTTTTTAGGTTTTGGAACTTCCTCATGGTCGTTCCACCACTGCAGGGGATTTGCTTCACTGTCAACATTAACAGAGTGCAAGTAGGCAGACAACTGTTTTTCAATACGCTCTCTCTGTGATAGTGTGCTGGAGGATGATGTTGCTACTGTTTTAAAGAAGCTTCCAAGGATTTTCTTAGTGGCCTGTTGGCTGTGATGCCGTTGATTCATCTTGAGGGTGGCAAGCAGCCAACTCAGCTGTGCCCTGGTCAGACTCGGACAGCATAGCCTCCATCTCAGCTAAGGCTCTGCTCTTGATGTCCTCCACCTTTCCTTCTGTGCAGTATGTTGTCTTGAACCTGGGATCCACTAAGCCTGCCATGTCCAGCAGGGCGTTAGCGGAAGGATTAGAAAACGTCTCGCTCCGATAATCCAGGATCGAGGCTTTGATACACTGGGTCAGTGGCGTGTCATCCTCCTGATATGCCAAGAGGCTGGACTTGAAGAGATGGAGTACAGGCTTGACATAGGACACTGTGATGTAACTCTCACCTGATAGAGCATCAGTGAATTCCAGGAGGGGTTTGAGAGCCTTGTGCACTGACTCGAGGACTTGCAGGTCTTGCCAGGTGAGAACGAGATGCCGGGTTTTCTTGTCTGCGGCTAAGACTAGAGAAATCGCTTGCTCCTGCTCCAGCACCCGCTCAATTATCTTCTCTCGGGATCCCCACCTGGTAGGAGACTCACTGATTAGCTGGTGTGCAGGGAGAGTCAGCTCTTGCTGTGCGGTGGCCAGGTCTCTCCTCTTCCAAATGAACGAGAAGCTGCTTACTATCTTCTTGCACACCGCAACTGCACGTTCAATGCGGGTGTTCTTCATGCTTCTCTCTGAGAATGAAAAACAAACATTTATAATGTTACAGTAATTGTGAAGAAATCCACAAATTTTGGTAATTATTTTTATACAGTAGTGGGTAAAAGTGAAGATACTTACATAAAATATACCTTTCAAAATTTAAAAAATGCAATATGAAAAGCAGTCTACTGACACACTAATGCAGAAAAAGTAAGACCATTTATATAAAAACTCTTGCCTAAGCTAAGATGCACAGTTATGCACTTTTTTTGAAACACACACACACACAAACACACAAACACGCGCACACTTTAGTTGCATAGATAAAATAGTTCTGTGTTATGAATCAGGGTGTTATAACAATGCTGAAAGATGATTACTGTCACAGGGGGAAACTCACCAATTGCAAGATGCAGGCGATGGCCAAAACACTGTAGACGTGTCCACTGGTTGAGGCTCACAGCTTTGACAATGTTAGCTCCATTATCCGTGGTGATGCACACCTGGCGAGCTTCATTTAAGTTCCATGACATCAGAGCATCCTGCAGGCCTTGTGCGATGATCCCGCCTGTGTGGTCCTCGGGAAGAAAACTCGTCTGAAGGCACTTGCATTTCAACTCCCAATTGTTGATGTAGTGAACCGTCGAACTGAGGTATGGCTCACACGTTCGGCTGCTCCATATGTCGACAGTTGTGGAGAAGTGGATCACATTTGCAAGCTGGTTTGCCAGCTCTTCTCTCACTTTAATGGACAACTCGGGTAGAGCTTTCTTTGCAAAATATTTGCGACTAGGCAGATTAAATCTAGGGTCAAGTGTGTTGATGAGCTTTGTAAATCCGGGCTTTTCAACCACACTAACTGGGGCCATTCCGTTCGCTATGTAAGTTACTTCGGACGTTATCTCCTTCTGTTTGTGACTGTTTTTCATATGGTGGTGATCTGTAAATGGAAGACGTCAGGCCCAATTGGGTCAGTGCAGGTTGTTTCTGCATGGGTGTGGCACCGACCGGAGATGTTAACGTGCAGAGTTTCAAGCACTCTTCATTCTCTAGCGGGTGACTTTTTAAATGAAAAAACAAATTAGTAGTGCTGCTACCCTTTGTAGCAACGCTTTTGCAGCATACTTTGCATATTATTGTTGTCTGCTGAATATCTTCCCGCTTGAAGCCAAACCACCGTTAGACGATGGATCCCGTGCTGGTTTTTTTTGGGCATTAATTGTTCTTCCTCCATTTGTGATCAGTTTCGCACCTTCTCTCTCTCTTATTGTCACTCGCACAGCTCCGCTTGTACCACTTGCTACAGCTAACTTAACATGCCGCTACCTCTGCTCCGCGAGGGCGTATGACGTTGCACGCATGTGCAGTATGTGACGTATATATAACAAGGTGCGCTTGTTTTATGTCTCTGTGAGAAGGAGAGACAAAAAAAAGAGTGAGAAACGCCTGTAGTGTAATGCCCGCTGCTAAAAGCAACTGCGTGAGAACGTATACTCGAATATCACGATATAGTCATTTTCTATATCGCACAGAGACAAACCTGCCATATATCGAGTATATTCGATATATCGCCCAGCCCTACTACCGCTGCTCATTTCCATTAGTAACCCTTTTTACATAGAGTTCCCAGTACAAATGAAACGCACCATAAAAGTCCAGACTGCAAAGGATTTGCGCATAACAGCTGCAATTCCTGCCTTGTGAGCAGCACCAGCTATCGCCTGTGAGTGCTTTGGAACAAGGGAAGGGTTCACGGCAGCATCCTGATTAGTGCTTTCACCTCAGATTCTCCAAAACAATAAACAGTCTCTAATAAGTTGCTAGATTTGTCGCTAGTAGCTGTTTTTTTTTTTAAAAGTCACCAACAGGATTGGAAAGTCGCCAGATTTCGCGACAAAGTGGCCTAGTTGGTTTAAGAGGCAACCTGGCAAGGGGGCAGGGGATAATGTGATCCCAGGCCAGTGAGGCTACACAACACAAACTGTTTCCAAATACATTGTATTTCACTCCTAAATTAAAATATAGCCATATACCTACATGTAATAATTGGGTGTTGTTGAAAAGAAATAAGTGTGCTGTCATCAACGTGACTCACGTGACTTTTGGTTGATTGACGGGCTAAACAGTGAAGCTTGTTAAAATGTACTTGAGATCCTCGATGTCAGAGGACCGTCTTTCTGAATCTGCCAGAATCAGACAGCATCAATTGTACAGTTGCACAGCAGATTTCGTACGATGATGTAATTGATGATTTTCCATCGAGGGATAAGCGGTAGAAAAAGGATGGAGGGATGGAATGCTAGAAAAGTCAAGTTTTACATTACACTTCACACCAGTTAATGTTAATGCCATTTGTAAACGGGGTGAAAAACACGGTTCGAAAAATCTGCAACAGTCTGAGCACTAAATTGATATTATGTTAATTATCTGCTGTTTGTTTATTTACAAAACTGGTGTGTTAACATAACTGGAATTGTTCAGATGTTATTAGGATGATGCAAAACACAACTAATATGTAAAATATGAAAGATTACTGCAATAATCTTTTTATGCTCCATAGTTTTTTTTTTGGTTATCTTTTTTTCAGGTATTTTTCCAGAAAGGTTATTATCCCATGATGAAGGATTTGTGAAATTTGCATTGGTGTTTATACACTGTATTTAATTTATATTTCATTTATTTATCTTGTTTCCTCTATTTTAGTTATCTTTGTGTATTTTAGATTATATTATAAAATAATATAATATAATATATTGTTGTGTTGATGGCAGGGTTTGGAGGTAAGTCTTTATTTTTGTAGGTGAAGGTGGGGAGGGGTCAAGGGATGGTTCGTCCAGGGCGTAAATCTAGCGAGGACCACCTCTGCTCTGGACGTTTGAATACACACGTCACCACGCTTATTAGTTCATGCGGACGCAAGAGCGCCTTCTTTATCTTTTTCTCACTCAAAACCTATGGGTTTTTATTAAGACAAAGATGGGTGGTTGCAAAGGGGTGACTTTAATTTGGGCTTTGAATTAAACCTAATATATGACGCTTTGTGTACAATGTCTTTTAATCAAACCTCAGCTGATGAATCTTTATGCACTAGTGCAGGGGTCACCAACCTTTTTGAAACCAAGAGCTACTTCTTGGGTACTGATTAATGCGAAGGGCTACCAGTTTGATACACACTTAAATAAATTGCCAGAAATAGCCAATTTGCTCAATTTACCTTTAACTCTGTTATTATTAATAATTAATGATATTTATCTTTGTAGAAACACTGATCATCTTAATGATTTCTCACAATAAATATATATAGAAACAGATCAATATCAATATGCAACACTTTATTTTTATATTTTCTCTTAAGTGCACTTTTTTCAAATTGAACATTTTCAAATGATCACTTCTAAGACAGTCTTGTGAAATCACAATATCCCATTTTAACTAGCAAGCCACTAGCATTTTTTAACAAATCATGAATTACTTTGCACCCTGTTTGTACAAATAATAACTCATGTAAAATACAAAAGTCAACTCTCAAATTTTTTAATAAATCATGTCACACTTTGAACTGGACACCAAATCTGTTATCTGTTTCTTTGTCAGTTAGTGGGAAGCCTGGCATTGCATGCTGTTAACTAGTGTGTTGTACTCTGGTGTGTAACTTGACACTGCAACTCTGAGTGAGTCTTGCAGATGTGCATCAGTGAGGCGTGTTCTGTGTTAGTTCTTGATGAAGTTCATGTCAGAAAAGGCTGATTCACAAAGATAAGTTGAACCAAACAGACTTGCAACCTTCATAGCTGCTGCACATACACCACTGTACTTTTCTGTGTCAACAAGGCACCAAAAGTTTGGTGCAGCCTGGTGGGCTTTGAGGTGGAGGTCATTTTGCAGTGTTACAATTTCAATCTCCACCTGTTCAGCATCCAGGCTGAATGTTGCACTTAACTGCTCAGCAATGCATATGTCCACGTTCATGAAAGGATTAGAAATGAACGACACACATGGCTCAAGCTGATCCAGGTCACAAAACCTGTTCTTAAACTCTTTCCCAACTCTGTTTATGACCTGAGAGTACTTTTCTGCAACTTTGTCAAAAGCCTCAGATGCAGAAGCATTGTCTTTCAGCACCATCTGCACAGAGGGAAAGTGCAGCACTATTTTTCTCTGTAAATGCCAGCTCACTGGTAAGTGCTGCTATTTGAGCTATTTTTAGAACAGGCCAGCGGGCGACTCATCTGGTCCTTACGGGCTACCTGGTGCCCTTGGGCACCGCGTTGGTGACCCCTGCACTAGTGTAACGGGGGCCAGCCAGAGTGTCTGCGCCAGTTGTTCGTTGGTAAACCTCGCTCCCTGATAGCTTCAAATAGTGTTGTAGGTGCTGGGTTAGCACACTATTTGAAGCCATCAGGGAGTGAGGTTTATCAACGTACATCTTGCGCAGCCGGCTGGTCCCTGTTACACTAGCTCCCTGCCCTTACGCTTGAACCGCCACCTTTAATCTGAAAACAGGATGTCCCAATTCTGTTTTAAAGGTTATTCAAACTTCCCAACATCTGTCTAGTCATTATTCAGTGTCACGCCATAAATTGCAACATAAATGCATCTCATATTATGGATGAATTTTACAAAACCCAAAACAAGTGAAGTTGGAAGGTTGTGTAAATCGTAAATAAAAACAGAATACAATGATTTGCAAATCCTTTTTTTATCTGATATTCAATTAAATAAAATTCAAAAGACAAGATATTTAATGTTTGAACTAAGACACACAATTTTTTTTTGCAAATCATTAACTTAGAATTTAATGGCAGCTACACATTGCAAAAAAGTTGGCACAGGGGCATTTTTACCACTGTGTTACATGGCCTTTCATTTTAACAACACTCAGTAACCTTAGTTTAAAGTTTAGGAACTGAGGAGACCAATTTTTGAAGCTTTTCAGGTGGAATTATTTCCCATTGTTGCTTGATGTACAGCTTAAAGGCCTACTGAAATGAGATTTTCTTACTTAAACGGGGATAGCAGATCCATTATATGTGTCATACTTGATCATTTCGCGATATTGCCATATTTTTGCTGAAAAGATTTAGTAGAGAACATCGACGATAAAGTTCGCAACTTTTGGTCGCTGATAAAAAGCCTTGCCGGAAGTAGCGTGCCGTCACAGGTTGTGGGGCTCCTCACATCTGCACATTGTTTCATCGGCAGTCACTCGTAGTCGAGTATGACTGTCCTCAGAATGGATAGGTTCCCTTCCGGGAGGACGCCTGCGCGTGACGTCTTTTAGCGTGGGGAGACTGATGCGCCTGCAGCCACCACACGGTCCTTGGCAGAGAGGGGCCTTGATCCAGTGGCATGGATCCATGACGACTGGAGACCACCCTCTGTTGCAGCCTTCATCCGCCTT
Organism: Entelurus aequoreus; assembly: GCF_033978785.1. Taxonomy (NCBI): domain Eukaryota; kingdom Metazoa; phylum Chordata; class Actinopteri; order Syngnathiformes; family Syngnathidae; genus Entelurus; species Entelurus aequoreus. Next base: position 54,780,938 of record NC_084739.1, read on the forward strand.
CAGTGCCGTTGTGACATGCAGTGTCATCCTCTGCCACTTCCACCGTTGAGGTCTTTGAAATGCTATTTAACCCATAGCTGGGACCCTGACAGGTACTACCACCCCGGGTCAGAGTGGACCTGGGAGCAATGATGACTGAGGGGTAACTCCACCTTCCCCAAAACTCCAGAACTCCCGAACTGAAGCCTCATCACCGGATGCAGTTTTGAGTCATACCCAGGACAAGCACATTGTTTACAATCATGGCCACAAGCAGCGAGAGCGATTCGGACCGAGAAAGCCACGATTTCCCCATTAATTTGAGCGAGGATGAAATATTTGTGGATGAGGAAAGTGAGAGTGAAGGACTAGAGGGCAGTGGAAGCGATTCAGATAGGGAAGATGCTGTGAGAGGCGGGTGGAACCTGATATTCAGCTGGGAATGACTAAAACAGTAAATAAACACAAGACATACTGTATATATACTCTTATTAGCCACAACACAACCAGGCTTATATTTAATATGCCACAAATGAATCCCGAATAACAAACACCTCCCCCCTCCCATCCATATAACCCGCCAATACAAATCAAACACCCGCACAACACACTCAATCCCACAGCCCAAAGTACCGTTCACCTCCCCAAAGTTAATACAGCACATATATTTCCCCAAAGTTACGTACGTGACATGCACATAGCGGCACGCACGTACGGGCAAGCGATCAAATGTTTGGAAGCCGCAGCTGCATACTCCCGGTAGCGCGTATCCAACTCAAAGTCCTCCTGGTAAGAGTCTCTGTTGTCTCATCTCCACAAGCATGCGTATCCAACTCAAAGTCCTCCTGGTAAGAGTCTATGTTGTCCCAGTTCTCCACAGGCCAATGGTAAAGCTTGACTGTCATCGTTCAGGAATGTAAACAATGAAACACCAGCTACGATGTAGCCGCTACGTGTTTGTGTTGCTGCAGCCGGCCGCTAATACACCTTCTCACCTACAGCTTTCTTCTTTGCTATCTCCATTGTTCATTAAACAAATTGCAAAAGATTCACCAACACAGATGTCCAAAATACTGTGGAATTTTGCGATGAAAACAGACGACTTAATAGCTGGCCACAATGCTGTCCCAAAATGTCCGCTACAATCCTTGACGTCACGCGCAAACATCATCATACCGGGATGTTTTCAGCAGGATATTTCGCGGGAAATTTAAAATTGCATTTTACTAATCTAACCCGGCCGTATTGGCATGTGTTGCAATGTTAAGATTTCATCATTGATATATAAACTATCAGAATGCATGGTCGGTAGTAGTGGGTTTCAGTAGGCCTTTAAGTTGTTCAACAGTCCGGGGTCTCCGTTGTTGTATTTTACGCTTCATAATGCGCCACACATTTTCAATGAGAGACAGGTCTGGACTACAGACAGGCCAGTCTAATACCTGCACTCTTTTATTAAGAAGCCACGCTGTTGTAACATGTGCAGAATGTGGCTTGGCATTGTCTTGCTGATTTAAGCAGGAGCGTCCATGAAAAAGACGTTGCTTCGATGGCAACAGATGTTGCTCCAAAAACCTGTATGTACCTTTCAGCATTAATGGTGCCTTCACATATGTTAAAGTTACCCATGCCCTGGGCACTAATACACCCCCATTACATCAAAGATGCTGGCCTTTGAACTTTGCGCCTAGGACAGTCCGGATGGTTCTGAGTACACGACGTCCACATCTTCCCAAAAATAATTTGAAATGTGGACTCGTCAGACCACAGAACACTTTTACACTTTGCATCAGTCCATCTTAGATGATCTCGGGCCCAACGAAGCCTGCAGCGTTTCTGGGTGTTGTTGATAAATGGCTTTCGCTTTGCATAGTAGAGTTTTAACTTGCACTTACAGATGTAACGACAAACTGTAGTTACTGACAGTGGTTTTCTGAAGTGTTCTTGAGCCCATGTGGTGATATCCTTTACACGCTGATGTCGGTTTTTGATGCAGTACCGCCTGAAGGATCGAAGGTCACGGGCATTCAATGTTGTGCAGTGATTTCTCCAGATTCTCTTGAACCTTTTGATGATATTACAGACCATAGATGGTGAAATCCCTAAACTCCTTGCAATAGCTCGTTGAGAAATGTTGTTCTTAAACTGTTCGACAGTTTGCTCCCGCATTTGTTCACAAAGTGGTGACCCTCGCCCTTCCTTGTTTGTGAATGACTGAGCATTTCATGGAAGCTGCTTTTATATCCAATCATGGCACCCACCTGTTCCCAATTAGCCTGTTCACCTGTGGGACGTTCCAAATAAGTGTTTGATGAGCATTCCTCAACATTCTCAGTAATTTTGCCACATATGCCAGCTTTTTTGAAACATGTTGCAGGCATCAAATTTCAAATGAGCTAATATTTACAAAAAATGCCAAAGTTTACCAGTTCCAATGTTAAGTATCTTGTCTTTGCAGTCTATTCAATTGAATATACTGTAGGTTGAAAAGGATTTGCAAATCATTGTATTTTGTTTTGATTAAAAATTTACACAACATGCCAACTTCACTGGTTTTGGGTTTGTATATAAGCAATCCTTTAAGGCCTTCTAAATCGTAACAGAGATCAGGCCCTATGTGTTTTAAAACATTTGGGTCTCAAGGAAAATGCAAACTTGTCAATTGAGCCTTGAGATTGCATTCTTTGCTTATGATAGAAAATGCAATTGTGTAGTTTTTGTGCTTTTTTGCATGTTCCTTAGTCTTATTGTCTTCAGACTACTCTGTATTCTGAAGTCTGGAGTTACTGCATGGAGTTCACGTGAATCAACCTTACCATCACAAATCCTGTAAAGTATTTTTGTATTTTTGTTGATGCAATAAAAATGTAACTGATTAAATATTGTTACATGAGAACATTCAAATCAAACAAAAGTGTCTTGTAAATACAGTAGTACCTTGATTTTCTTCATTAATCTGCAATTAAAACAATTAGAACATTTTAGTTTTTATTATAAGATTTAGAATTTTACTGACTCCGAATCCCCACGGCAGTATGCTGCAAATCGCTAAATTTTTTTAACCCCATAGTGGCTTATTTTGTAGATGTATTCAATAAAAAAATAGTGGGATTCTTTGATTGGGCATTCAATTCTGCAGGTTGATACAGAAATAGACACATTAGTTTGTTTGGTCGCTTGGCCAAAGGGTAACCATTAACGAAGGGAAACCAGGAAAAGCGTTATCGAAAAGTGAGACATACAAAATCCACGGTATCAGTGTATGCATTTTTGGCAATGTGTCCTCAGAGACACCCGTATACAATCACTGCATGATATTATTTTGGCTATAAAACAGAACAAAAACATGAATAAGCTTCATAAACTGTCATGTTTTCCATACATATCTATTGTACATTAATCTAAAGTTGTCATCCTAAGGATGCGGATAACCTACCTGGAGGGAAAACTCACGCAGAGGGACCAAGAGGTAAAGGCCCAAGAACTTCAGTTGCAGCATCTGCAGAGGGAGTTGGAAGCCAAGATCTGTCAGATTGACAAACTGCAGGATGCTATCGGGTACAACAACAGTTTGGGACGCTCACCACCAGGCGTTAGTCCACGCCGCTTCAGTGTCATCAACCAGGGTCCCAGTCATTTCCACAGGGTGGCCATGGAGGTCCACAGAAGGTTCAAAGCTAAAGAAGGCGTCTCTGCTGAACCCACTTCTGAGAACTTCTGTGGAGGGCGTAGAAATACACACATTTCTATGGTGAAACCAATCCAGAAGGATTTACGGTAAGTCAATACCACCAGTTTGTTACTATTCACTAACTATTCACCATTAAGTCCAGCCAGTGTTAGCTGAATTTTGGAAGTGTGTCAATCAAAATGTAATTACAACAATTTAGAAGAAATTTTTTTTCAATGTCAACACATTGGGGGCGGGGGGCGTGGTTGGGGGCGTGGTTATTTACAGCTAGAATTCACCAACTCGAGTATTTCATATATATTTCCAGTGTTGGGACTAACGCGTTACTGTAACGCCGTTAGTTTCGGCGGTAACTAGTAATCTAACGCGTTATTTTTTTATATTCAGTAACTCAGTTACCGTTACTACATGATGCGTTACTGCGTTACTTTACGTTATTTTTTATGTAGTATCGGCTAGAAACAGAAGCGCTGCGGTGTCTTCTGAATCTTCCTCTGTCACACGCCGGAGAGAAAAAAAGAGGCGTGTGTGTGTGTCTGGGTGTGGGGGGGGGGGGGGGGGGGGGGGGGGGGGGGGGGGGGGGCGTGTCTGCGGTTCGGCACACACGTGATCCGCGGTTTGATACATGAAACAAAAAAAAAAGGTGTCCGCACGTTCAGTCCACACACAGCGTGGTCATGGCGAGTGGTGTAACGGAGGAGCTTCAACGCCCCGCGCCATTTAATCTGTGTGTTTATAGGTGCAGTCAGACTCGGTTGTGCAAAAGGAAGCTTTTAAACACATGCTGAACGTGCTTGAGCCACGTTACGACATCCCGTTGCGCACCCACTTCAGCGATAAGATTGTGCCAGATCTTTATGAGCAGGAGAAGAAAAAAGTTGTGGATCAATCAATCAATCAATGTTTATTTATATAGCCCTAAATCACAAGTGTCTCAAAGGGCTGTATGATGAACTATCCCGAGCAGTGCCGGCCCAAGCCTCCATGGGGCCCTAAGCAAAATTTGATTTTGGGGCCCTCTATTTCTGCCAATAATATTGATTGTTGATCATTCACACACCTACTATAAACTCATTGCGGCTCTGGCAGTGTTGTTTACATTATCCTATTGTCAGCCTGGCGTGTCTTTACAAATGACATGTCATTAATAAAGGTATGGGGGTGGCCCAGTTAAGAACATAAATAATACCAATGAATGAACAAATTATGTCCAGAGTGCCACATATGGTTCCTAATCTTAAAGTGTACAAAACATTCAGCTACAAGAGTAGCCTGGGGTTGAACAGTCCAAGTGATAAAGCTTTGTATTTACAGTAAAAGTGTCATCTTGTCTCATCAGTCTTGTACATATTAGTCTTTAATTACTAGTTTATATTTTTAGGTAATTGTTCATATTTAATGTTTACTTTGTACAAAGAGAGTGCAGTCTACTGAAGTTAAATTCCATGTGTGTTAAACATAACTGGACAATAAAGCTGATTCTGATTCACTTTATTATTTTTGGTAACAAAAACCTGAAACAGCAATGTGCAAAAATAATTCGTAGTGCAAGAAAAACAATAAAGTGCAACAATAAAATCACTTAAATATATATAAAAAGGAACAAATTCAATTGTACAAAAAACAACATCATTAAATTAAATATCAAGCAAATACTTAAATAATATTAATGAACAGAGTTACCAGAAACAAGGTAACATAACGGTTTATAAACAAATATAAAGTTACTACATATTAAAACTATGTAAATGTACATAACGATGTGCAAAAAATTTTTGGGGAAAAAATCAAAATAAACTACCTTAAATTAAGGTCCTTAATTCACACATTTGACCATCACATCACAGTTTTGTTCCTCTGTTCTTCACCACCCACACCACTCCACCCACTCCTTAAAACCTGTGCTTCAGGGACGTGCACATGATTATAGAGGGGCAGGGGCTCAAAGTCAGAAAAGGGCAGGAATTTTTTTTTTGGTCCTTTACACCAGTGGTTCTCAAATGGGGGTACGCGTACCCCTGGACAGGGACGTGCACATGATTATAGAGGGGCAGGGGCTCAAAGTCAGAAAAGGGCAGGAATTTTTTTTTTGGTCCTTTACACCAGTGGTTCTCAAATGGGGGTACTTAAAGGTATGCCAAGGGGTACGTGAGATTTTTTTTTAATGTCTGTCAAAAAGAACTGTGAAAAGAAATGCAACAATGCAATATTCAGTGTTGACAGCTAGATTTGTTGTGGACATGTGCCATAAATATTGATGTTAAAGATTTATTTTTTTGTGAAGAAATGTTTAGAATGAAGTTCATGAATCCAGATGGATCTCTATTACAATCCCCAAAGAGGGTACTTTAAGTTGATGATTACTTCTATGTGTAGAAATCTTTATTTATAATTGAATCACTTGTTTATTTTTCAACAAGTTTTTAGTTATTTTTATATCTTTTTTTCCAAATAGTTCAAGAAAGACCACAACAAATGAGCAATATTTTGCACTGTTATACAATTTAATAAATCAGAAACTGATGACATAGTGCTGTATTTTACTTCTTTATCTCTTTTTTTTTCAACCAAAAATGCTTAGCTCTGATTAGGGGGTACTTGAATTAAAAAAAATGTTCACAGGGGGTACATCACTGAAAAAAGGTTGAGACCACTGCTTTACACCAATATGGAAATTAATGTAAAATTAAATTTGCTAATAGGAAGCTAACTACTTAGCTGTGTGTCCTTTGTAGTTAAAAGTGATTGCCATTTCTTTTGTTCAACAAATTATGGTCATAATGGAGTTAATTCACATTATCATAGGCTTGGAAGACATGAAAAGCAACAAAACACTGGTTTATTATTAGGCTATTTATTGTTAAAGATAAGCACTTTATATTGAACATTGAACAGTGCAACATGAACTTTGAAAAAAAATACAAAAATAAATACCCAAATGGAAAAAACTTAAATGTGAAAATCTGTCCTTCTTCCCTTAACTTGATGAACTCACCATCAAGTTGTAACTTATGGTCTTTCCCACTTAATGCTCAGACTAAACAACTGAAACACAATACAGGGCCAAAAATATTGACCAGGGGCCAGTAGGGCTGTATCCTTTCTTTTTTGGCATTGTGCTGCAGGCATAATCAACATGAATCAAGTTTAAATACAGATGGCAATATTCCTAACAGATAACCTACATCTTATATCCCCAGAATGCTGAAATTATTATTATTATTATTAATAATAATAATAATAATTATTATTATTATTATTATTATCATGTTTATTCTTCTTATTATTGTTATTATTATCATTATTATCATTATTATTATTTTGTTAACCCACACAGTAATAGCAAAGTCACAATAAACTTTATATCTAAAACTCTACTGTGAGAAAAATGTGATCCGCCGTAAACACAGTGCATTTTATTTTGAAAATTAACCCGGTGTTTTATTTTGTATTTTATTCACTACTTCCTGTCCCGCACGGTCCGCTCTGCTCTGTGCGGACTTGATGTGCCGTGCTCAATTGATGCGCCGTGCTCCGACGTCCGGCAAAAACAGAAGCTGACACATTGAATAATAGAATAATACAGCGTTTTTCTGAAATATTACCCATATTAGATGCTGAATAAGTGGACGGCGACTAGTCCATAACTCACAGGTTCAACTTGCTCCACTGTCACGTCTCAGGGGCGCAGTAACTTGGCTCTCTCTCCTCTCACTTACTCACTCACTCACCCGGTATTACAAGAAAACGTGGAGTTTTTGTACCGCTGTTTTTTTTTTACATCTCTGACAGGAATTTATTAATGTTGTTTAAAGGAAAAAAAACACACACACACAGGCAGAGGGCACTTTTTAAGATGAGGCAAAAAAGGGCAGGGGCTCGAGCACCCATAGGGCCCTATGTGTGCACGTGCCTGCTGTGCTTCCTGGCTTTTCTGGAGGCAAAGTCATTTATGACATCTCTGTAAGAAATCTGACGGCCGACTTTGTTATTAATACTAATCACTGCCATGTACGAGTCTGACTCAGACTCGTACATGCAAAAAAAAAAAAATAAGAATTTTTTTTAATTGCTTTTGGGGGCCCCCTGGTGGCCGCGGGGCCCTAAGCAAGCGCTTAGTACGCTTATGCCTTGGGCCGGCTCTGATCCCGAGCATCGTCTGTTGCGCTCATGACAGAAGGGTGGACGTCCTGGGGAACGTCCACCTGGACGTCCAGGGAAACAATGTGACGATAAGCGCTCACTTCATCACAGCAGACTGGCAGATGAGCAGACACGCCCCCTCTACGAGAGTCACCTTGCGCAGGTACTGACACAAGCAGTGGAGGAATGGAGGATAAAGATATCCAAGTCACGTGATAATGCCAAAAATCACATACATGCAGTGAATGAGGCAGGATTGGGACCACGGATAGGTGCGTTGCACATGCAGTGAATTTGGCATCACATCTCAGTCAATAGGATGGAGCGCCTCCTTGAGAGGATCAGGAAGGAGGTTTCCTAGCACAACAGCTGCTCATGTGCTTAAGACAAAGCAAAAAATGCTAAAGCTGCCTACTCATAAAGCTCATACATGATATCCCAACGAGGTGGAACTCCACTTATGATATGTTGCAGCAGCAGGCAGCTCTGTACTCTGCATTGACCCACAACACCCTGCAGACAAATGTCAAAGACATCATCAACCTGTCTGATGATGATGTGAGAGTGGCAGAGGAGGTCCTCCAGGTGCTTAAACCCCTCAAAAGTGTTACATCTCTACTGAGCACTGAAACTTCACCATCTGTGTCAATGATCCTGCCACTGAAAACAAGGATTCTACAATTCATGACTCCCATGTGTGGAAGACAGCAGCATCACTCCAGATGTCAGGCTTTATTTCACTACCTATGTTTCAAGGAAGATGATGTGCCTTCTTATGTTGCACTTTCAGTTGTTTTTTATTAATGGTCATTGGTCCAAGTTTAAAGAAAGGAGAATGCCTTTTTAGGTTGCACTGTTTTTCATTAATTATGTTAAAAGGAAGATACAAATGCATGTCAAGTTGGTCAACAGATTGTATTATTCTCTAGTGCAATAACAGTACTGAAATGAAGGCTAAAAGGGCATTAATGGGAGCTTTAAAAAAAAAAAGAAGAAAAAAAGAAGTAACTAAATGGTTACTTTTCACAGTAACGCATTACTTTTTGGTGTAAGTAACTGAGTTAGTAACTGAGTTACTTTTGAAATTAAGTAACTAGTAATTGTAACTAGTTACTGGTTTTCAATAACTAACCCAACACTGTATATTTTTATATATATATATATATATATATATATATATATATATATATATATATATGTATATGTATATATATATATATATATACAGTATATATGAAATACTTGACTTTCAGTGAATTCTAGCTATATATATATATATTTATTTTATTTACATAGAAAAAAAATAAAAAATACTTGAATTTCAGTGTTCCGGTGGCTAGCCATTAGATGGCAGTATTGTCCTGTTTAACTTCTCCGGTCATGATGAGTATATAATTTCGGCCGCCATGTCTGTAATTTCCTCGTTCTTCTGCTTCGTCTCCTTGTTGTGTGCGCAGTTGTGCACTCTCTAAAAGCCCTAGATGTTATGATTGGGCAGGCAAGCTGTTTATATTGTGGGAAAGCGGACGTGAGAACAGGCTGTCCCACTCAAGTCTCAGGTCCGCATTGAGCTGGAGGGGGCGTGGCCTCCAGCTCCGGCTGAATACCGGGAGTTTGTCGGGAGAAAATCTCTGCCGGGAGGTTGTCGGGAGAGGCGCTGAATACCGGGATTCTCCCGCTAAAAACGGGAGGGTTGGCAAGTATGAATAAGTGCAATACTTAAAATATAAACATTTTGTATAAAATACAATATTGGCACAATAAACTTAATGGCAAAGACTAATTACTAACTTTGGCAAAACAACTTGGACAAATGAGCTAATGAGGCTCAGAAGTGTAAGCACATTTTAAAGTGGACTTTTATCGTGGGCAGCCTAAGGCACACCTGTGCAATAATCATGCTGTTTAATCAGCATCTTGATATGCCACAATCTGTGAGGTGGGATGAATTGTCTTGGCAAAGAAGAAATGCTCACTAACACGGATTAGTGACAGATATAAGTAAGAACGTTTTGCTACTTTATATTAGAAATGGCAACAGCGGAAGATGAATGCCACATAAGAAGGTAGAGAAAAAGAAGAAGCTTATGACTACGGTGTCAGCACGGACTACAATGGCGGACACGCGCACATTTTCAGGACTTATGCAGATCCCAAATACACATCAGCAGGTACCAGAAGGTAAGAAAAGTTGGTTTTGCATAATATTGCGAAACAAAACGGCAGGTAATATGTCTGCTAATAGGTGCCATTTTGCGGTCCTTATACATGCACCATAATAATACTTGTATGTTTAATGCGCCGACAATCCATCAAGCGGTGCGGCTTCATAGCTTACCGAAGTCGTACTAAAAACATGTTGACAGATTTTTGAGCGCGGTGTGTAATGTTCTATATTCTCAATAGAACATTTAAAATGTTGGTGTTGTTTACTGGAGTCATCTTGCAGTTTACACGTCTCTCTTATGTATGACGGCCATCTACTGGTCACACTTATCATTTCACCATGTGCCAATGTGCCAAATAAAATTGTTTCGAGGTCGGTAAGCACAACACGAATTATGCTGTACATTAGGCACACCGGGTTACAAGGCTCACTGTCGATTTTTGAGAAAATTAAAGGATTTTAAGTGCGCCTTATAGTCCGAAAAATATGGTAATTGAAACGCTACGGCTGAGTAAAAACACAGCAAGATAGTTCCACGAGTCACGTTCTTCAGCCCACATAATTCACACAAAGTTTTCTTGCAATTCTAACGTTCCTATCGTTCTTCTTTATCTCCTTTTGTCAAGCGTGTTGTAGTAGAAATACACAAGAAATAAGAAATAAACAAATTGTCCGGCATTCTGTAATGTTAGCTAAAATGTCCCACCTAGCGACTAAGGACCATATTAGTTAAAGTTAAAGTACCACTGATAGTCACACACACACTTGGTGTGAAATTAACCTCTGCATCTGACCCATCCCCTTGTTTCACCCCCCTGAAAGGTGAGGGGAGCAGTGAGCAGCAGCGGTTGCCGGGCTCTGGAATAATTTTGGTGATTTAACCCCCAATTTCAACCTTTAATGCTGAGTGCCAAGTAGTTCCCGGTAGAACTGTTTTAACTGGTGGAAACACAGTGGACTATTGTACGTTTGTATTTACCTGGGTAATTGGAAAGTTCCAACAGTGGAAAAGGGCCTCTATACTTTATATTTTAGTTGACTAAAGTTAATGTGACCAAAATGTGAAATGTAGTTGACTCAAATTGAATAATTTTAGAAAACTACAGTAGGACTAAAATAAAGTTATTGGTCAAAATGAACACGATACATGATGTCGGGCCAGCGTATTAACAACCCCAACAGAATATCATTGCCAGGAAAATGAAAGTAGCCAAACCGCCTACGCTACGTATGCAAATGTGACATGCAGCATAATCATACCAAAACAAAAGCAGACAGGATTTAAATGTAGACAAAATCATTACGGCCTTCAATTACACAAACCACGTTGCTCTGCTTGTCCACAACACTCTGATCAATGCAGCAGCTGCTTTTCACAATGAATGCGTCATTTGTGTGATGTGGAATTCATCAAACACACACTCCCTGTTTAAGATTTTACTCACACTGGGCCAATTGTATTGTGCCTGAACCCTCTTCACACCTAATGTCCAGCTGATGAGTGCAGTGATCCAGGCAGAGTCATCCCACTTCTGACACCATATGTGACAGGGCTCTAGTCACAAACAAGGAGTCAGGTTGGAATCTGCAAATGATATTTATTGTGGAAAGACAGTGCAACAACAACAAACCCATGATGCAAAGACAGCAAAAATAATAAATAACCAGAATTGGGAATAAAACTAATTTTCAAAAAGTAATTAATAATTGACAATAAAAAAAGATTCAGAATTGGTGTTGTTAGTCTATTATAGCCAATATACACTTAAATTCACACTTGTCTGGAACTTCATTTGACTACTAAAGGAAGAACACCCACACACATGTCTGGCTGCCACTTCAGACCTTCAAGCTGCCATCGGTTGTTTTGGGGATTTTAATGTGCGCTGTGATACCTATAATCACAGAAAGAATGATGACTCCAAATCTAGCCAAACGTTTAAGCTGTACTCACATAGCTAAAGAAACATGGTACAAAGGTTAAAGTCTTAAAAAGGAGGAACTAGCCTTAAATTTATTATTTACAATCATTTATATTCAGACTACACTTTAGCTACACTTTAGCTTTTTCCCGACGAGACGGCGAGATGAGCGGTCGCACCCTCTTTCGCTCCCGATCGGGAATCCAAACAACTGCTCGGATTATCCCACACTTCCTCCTTTTTCTACTGTGGATCACGGATTTATATTTTAAACCTCCTCGGATACTCTACCCTCTTGAAAATGAGAGTCGAGAACGCGAAATGGACATACACAGTGACTTTTATCTCCACGACAATACATCGGCGAAGCACCTTGGCTTTGGAGCTAACGTGTTAGCATCATGCTTGTCTGCACATCGAGGCAGAAGAAACATGCCCCTGACTGGAAGGATAGACAGAAAGTCAATAATACTACTATTACTTCTACTATCAGGAGACACTGAACTCAACCCTGGACCTGCAACAACACGGTTAATGTTGTCCCGACTGGCGAAGACTAGCAATGCTACTGCTAGCGTCGCCATCGAAGCTAACTCGGCTACCGGCTCATCTCAGCTCAAGCTCACCTGTGCTCCAGCGGTCGGCGGCTCGGCGGAGGACTTCGCCCCGTTCATCGTCACGGTCGGAGGCTCGGCGGCGGCGGTGGAGGACGACCCGGTCATCAGAGAAGGCAGCGACTCAGCGGCGGTGAACGACGCGGCGGTTGCGGTGGACGGCGACCCAGACATCGGTGATTGCGGGGAACTGCACGAGATGGCGGGGGTCCACGCGGCCTCTCCCCGGTCCCAGACGGTCGAGGACGCGGCATACACAGGATTTAGAGGCGCCTTTACACAAACATTTTCGTTATTCTCTTTCTCTTTGTCTTCAAAAAAGCCCGCCAAAAGGAAACCCAACCCATCCCCCAGCAACCCTACCTGGCCTCCTCCTCCCTCTCCCTCCCCTCCCCCTTTCTCTCCCTCCCCCTTCACCTGGAGGACGATCAATATGCCTCTCTCTCTCTCTCCTCTCTCTCCTTGCTCTTCAACTGCAACAGCAATAATAACCAACAATTTTTCTGGTCAGTACCACAACACAGCGGACTCTGATGCTCTTTTTGGTTCCAGTGGACTACACATCATCCACCTTAATGTGAACAGCCTCTCTGGAGCCAAACTCGACCAAATCAGAGAAATGTTCCTCAACACGAAGGTAAAAATCTTGTGTTTCTCTGAAACCAAATTTGATCAAAGTATTTCTGACTCAGAGATAGAAATACAAAACTTTTCGGTTATCAGAAAGGATAGGAATAAACATGGTGGGGGCGTTTGTATGTATATTCACCAGGATATTAAATACATAACTCGCACTGATCTTAACCACAATGACCTGGAATCTGTGTGGGCGGAAATCAAATTTAAAAACGCTAAGCCGGAACTAATAGGGACTGTTTATAGACCCCCTTAATCAGAGTGATTTCTATGGGGCTTTGGAAGAATGCTTGGCAGGGACAGACAACATGGAGAAAATTATAACTGGGGATCTGAACACAGATATTCAACGCAAAGATGCGCCTGTCTTCAGATCCTTCAGCAAGTTTTGTAATCTGCACGGTCTTTCCCAGCTAATAGCGCTACCCACAAGGGTGTGTGATTCCACCCAATCAACCATAGATCTCATTCTCACTTCAGACCGGCCTAAAATGAAAAATAGTGGGGTCATGATCTGTGGTCTTAGCGACCACTATCTAACCTTCTGCACCCGTAAAATAGCTAAACCTAAAGCCAATGGCCACATAACAGCCCAATCCAGATCCCTCAAAAAATACTCCAATGACAATTTCAATTTAAAATTAGATGAGTGGGACTGGTCCCCTGTGCTCGCGAGCAACCTGGTCGATGTTGCTTGGGATCGCTTCAAAACGGCGTTACTAAAGATACTAAATGACATGGCTCCCGTGAAAACAGTCAGGATCAAAGCCCGCTCGGAACCATGGATGAATCCGGACCTATTAGCTGCCATAAAAGACAGAGACAGGAAATACTCTGAATACCAAAAATGTAAAACAGAAGTAGATAAACAACCCAATAATATCAACCTCAAATTACTCCTTTCAACTCTCAAAAAGCAATGCAATAAATTAAGAAATAAGTCAACCAACCTGACTAAATCCTTAAAAAAAAATTACATTAACGACAAAATAGAGGAAAACACGAATAAGCCACGTGAGCTCTGGAAAATTCTCAACAACCAGCTTCCTGGTTGCAGCCAGAAACTTAAAACAAGACTCACCAACATCAGCATCAAGGAGGGTGACTCCCTCATTACAGACAAAATGGAGGTAGCTAGCAGACTTAACATCTTTTTCACCAGCATAGCCGCAACTCTTGTCAACAAGCTGTCCCACCACTCTGGTCGTTTTGGTGTAGAACACATTAAAGCCTTCTACAGAAAGCTAGGAGTATCCAACGATGATTTCAAATTGCAAATGGTCACAGCTGATGAGGTGTTTAAAAAATTGAGCGCGCTCCACCCTAACAAGGCCACCGGCCTTGATAATATTCCCTCCAGATTCCTCAGGGACTCTGCCTCCATCATTGCCCCGATCATCACGCACATAATAAACCTATCAATTACACAAGGCCAAGTACCAAAAGATTTTAAGATAGCAAGAGTAACTCCCCTCTTTAAAAAAGGAAGCAAATTGGAACCTGGCAACTACCGACCTGTTTCTATTCTCAGCTCCATTTCGAAAGTAATGGAGAAAATAGTTTATGAACAGGTGGATAGTTACCTTGCCACTAATAAACTCATGTATAAATTCCAATCCGGCTTCAGAACTAACCACTCCACTGACACATGCCTTCTCTATCTGACCGACCACATCAAACATGAGGTGGACGCGGGCAAATACTGCGGCATGGTCATGCTGGACCTTCAGAAGGCCTTTGACACCGTTAACCACGCTATACTGTTGGATAAACTCAGAGCAATCGGATTTAACATAACCTCTTGGAGCTGGATGCAATCTTACTTGGAGGGGAGGGAGCAGGTGGTAGAGGTGAACGGCACCGTCCCCCCCCCCCCCCCCCCCTTTCGGTGAGCTGTGGACTCCCCCAAGGCAGTATATTGGGACCTTTACTGTTCCTAATATACATAAACGACATGTCATCGGCATGCGACTGTGAATTGTTTTTGTTTGCGGATGACTCTGCCTTGCTGGTATCCGGCAAGGACAAGTCACAGGTGGAGAAAATCCTCAGTGCTGAGCTCTGTAGAACTTGCACCTGGCTCGCTGACAAGAAGCTATCCATCCACTTGGGTAAAACAGAATCCATCCTGTTTGGGTCCCACATCAAACTTAAGAGAGTCAATGACTTCACCATAAAAGTAGGTGACAGTGTCATCACCAGGAAAGATGAGGTCACCTACCTAGGTTCCATTCTAGAGGCTAACCTTTCCTGTGATAAAATGGCAACCAAGGTAATCAAAAAGGTTAACCAACGAACGAGATTTCTCTACAGAATTTCCTCTCTGGTCAACAAAAGCACCTTGAGGATTCTGGCGGGAACTCTCGTTCAACCCTTTTTCGATTACGCATGCACCTCCTGGTACCCTAGCACCTCCAAAACCCTCAAATCTAAACTCCAAACATCTCAGAACAAGCTAGTCAGGTTACTTCTAGACCTCCACCCCAGATCCCACCTCACTCCTACCCACTTCTCTAAAGTGGGCTGGCTCAAGGTGGAGGACAGAGTTAAACAACTTGCACTGAGCCTAGTCTATAAAATCCGCTACACCTCCCTGATACCGAAGTACATGTCAAACTACTTCCTTAACGTAAATGACCGCCATAACCACAACACCAGGGGGTGCTCCACTAACCACGTTAAACCCAGATTCCGAACTAACAAAGGTCTTAACTCATTCTCTTTCTATGCCACATCAATGTGGAATGCGCTCCCAACAGGTATAAAAGAAAGGGCATCTCTATCCTCCTTCAAAACCGCAATAATAGTTCACCTCCAGGCAGCTACAACCCTAAACTAACACCCTCCCCGGATTGCTAATAATCAAATGTAAACAATCAAATGCAGATACTTTTTCTTTTTCTTATGCCTTCTGATCTCTCTCTCTCTCTCTCTCTCTCTCTCTCTCTCTCTCTCTCTCTCTCTCTCTCTCTCTCTCTCTCTCTCTCTCTCTCTCACTCTCTGTCCACTACTTGATGTCCATACCCCCCCCCCCTCCACACCCCTGATTGTAAATAATGTAAATAATTCAATGTGATTATCTTGTGTGATGACTGTATTATGATGATAGTATATATGATAGTATATATCTGTATCATGAATCAATTTAAGTGGACCCCGACTTAAACAAGTTGAAAAACTTATTCGGGTGTTACCATTTAGTGGTCAATTGTACGGAATATGTACTTCACTGTGCAACCTACTAATAAAAGTCTCAATCAATCAGTCAAAAACACATCCTTTTAACAACATTTCAGTCATTGATGAATGGGACATCATTTCCCTTTTTTGTGGACTGGTTCCCCCTTTCGTGAACACTTTTGGACACATTGTCTTGTCTGCCCTTTTGCTATAAAGAGTGAAAAATTCTTCATTAGGGCTCACTTTTACAGAACCTATTCTTCTACAATGCTTTTGCAGGAGTAAGGCCAACATTGCAACATTTACCTGTGGCGAGTTTAAAATAAATAATTGTTATTTCTTCCAAAAGACCCGACCTTCGACTGTTCAACTGAATAAAACTGATAGTTCTATAACCAAACGAAAAAAAAATTAACCCTGTCGCTATAACTGGATATGTGTGCATGTTTGTCTGTGTGTGTGAACGTGCTGCTGATGTGCAGGGACTGACATGCTCTGTCAGAGTCAGATTGTAATCCTCGCAGATTATTAATGATAACCTACACAAAATACAAAGACTCAAAAGTCAAACATTGTTTTCATGTACCAACTCGGCCCCACCGCGTTGGGGTTTGAAACCCCTGTTGTGTAGTTATGCTTACGGTAATGGTGTCAGTTTATTTTGAACATACATACAATTACAATATGATACAGGACATATATCCAGTTTGTCATTACATCATGTCCAAAAAAAGAGGTTGAAGAAGCAGAGTTTATTTAGTTCTAATCCTTTTTGTATCACAGCAGTTTTAACACGTTTGTAACATTACAGTGAATAAATAGATACATCAATTTATTAATAAATAGACAAATGAGTACCTGCGTGATTATTAAATACATAGACAATAATTAAAGTTCTCATGAATAAATATCTGAGGATTTTTGTTTCATAACATGAGATGATTAACATTATCTATTTGTTAAGGTCCAAGGTGTTAATTAATATTATTCTTCTTTGTACTTTGTAAACAATTTGAGTTTGAACAGTTTCTTAAACTACGGTAGATCATATTAGTACTTTGACTTCTTTGCTGAATCCATTCCATAATTTAATTCCACATACTGATATACTAAAAGTTTTAAGTCTTGTACGTGCATACAAATGGTTTAAATCAGATTTTTAGTTAAGGTTATATTTCTCCTCTTTTGTTGAGAAGAATGGTTGTACATTTCTGGGTAGCATGTTTTCGTTTGTTTTCTACATAATTTTGCACTAAGTCATTTCATTTAAATATTTTTGATTCAATAAATAAAGGGTTTGAATGTCTAACTGACATCTTTCATAACAAAGTTAGTGACTGAATTGTACTTTTGTAATTATGTTCCCATATTTCTGCACAATAACTCAGATATGGTAACACTAGCGAGCAGTAGAAAATATGTAGGAATTTTTGGTCCAGAACATATTTTTCTTTATTCTTTATTGACATATTTCTTGCCTCTTTATGTTGTACATTGTTTTACGTGAGATCTCCAGTTAATTTTATCGTCTATTATGATACCCAAAAATGTGATTTCTTTCACCCTTTTAATGTCTACTATGTCTTTTTGTATTTGTGTTTGACTACTAACAAATAACACTATTTTAGTTTTACTGAGATTTAAAGATAGTTTGACAAAAAACAGACTATCACTTTATTTATCACTTTTTGTCTTATATCATTTCTATTATCTTCTGTGTTTCTGTTAGTTAAGTAGCTTCTTAACTAGTTTACGACCAGCCCTCTGATGCTGTACCGTTCTAATATGTTAATTAAGATATTATGATTTTCTGTCAAATGCTTTTGTTAGATACATTAACGCTGCAGGGCCAGGAGAAAACCCACACAAACACAGAGAAGAGCCTGAACTCTTCCAATGCAAACTGAAAATGTATTTTTAGCATGTTCACCTTTTGTGCGTCTTCTTTTCATACTAGGACTATAAAGATGATGAATGACGCCTTCATGAAGAACGACTTTTTGAAAAGACTAGAGCCGCAACACTTGAGGGAGATGGCGAACTGCATGTATGAGAATGTTTACACTGAAGGACAGCTCGTCATTCAGGAGGGTGAATCTGGAAACTACCTCTACGTGCTAGCAGGTGAGCTCACTATCCATGTGAAGCAAAGATAGATGTATTTTATGAACAGTCTATTTTATGTTTGGTTTTTACTGAAAAATTATAAGCACATTTGCATGTAGGGGTGTCCAGATACAACTTTTTCCTCTCCCGATACAATGCCGATTTTTAAACCTTGAGTAGTGGTTGATGCTAATATTAATCTGATATGATATAAGCAAGAATCCTAGTAGATATTTTTGTTTTTCTGTAGTGTGGAATGTTCGAAAACATTTGATCAAGTGAAATTACTCAAACAGAACAAGGGTAGCTATGAAAAACACTTAACCTTATGACATACTTATGTTGTCTTTTACTTGAAGTGAAATGGTAATTTATTTTTAGTGACACCTACTAGTCACAATAAGTCATGAAGTTGAGCTCATGTTGCAGTAAATTGAATGATGCGGACACGTTTGTTTCTGGGTACTTTAATACATTTCTTCCTTGGAGACTATATGTACGCGATATGCAAATATAATAATTTGATACTTGTTTATATTACCAAATGAGCTGCTTAAGACTGCAATAGTGTTCAGTTAAACACAGTTATTACATACTGTTATATACGTGTGAAACTAAAAAAAATGTAATATCGTGCAAACGTTTATTCTTATCAGCTAGACAACTTCGAATATGAAACTAATATATGATATAAACTCAATGAATGCAAAGTGAGACATGTCAAGCCTGTATCTGTTTTGATGATCATGTTTTTTAAAACCCAAAATTTTTCTGAGATTTTCAATTGAAGGTTTTCATAAACTATAACAATCAAAATGATGTAAAAAGGAAGGTTAACATTTCTTGAGTTGCATGTTATGAGCCTATGTCATATATTAGTTTCACTTTGTAAATCTAATTTCTGGAATAAACAAACCTTTGCACAATATTCACAATTTTTGAGATTCACCTATATTGTTTATAAATACAGCTTCATTGTATCCACCAGTAGTAGGCACTAAAGCCGCCATTAAATGTATTTTCTGGGAAAACCCTTCTGTATAATGTTGGCGGTTAGTAAAACAGACTCTAAAGTTAAGATAGATGCAATCAATAACAGGATTTTTGGTTAAATAAACATACCACTAGAGAAAAAAAAAATGCGGATTCACTAAAATTTACTATGTATGCAGATATGTCAGAAGTTGTCATACGTCACAAGTCAGGGCAAATCTTAAACAGCTCATTTTGGAACCTTGTTCTAAATTGTTTTATAAATATGGTTTGAATAGTAATTTTTCGGCACTTACGGGTTTTTCCAAAAACACATGCCAACAGGCAAGAGAAATGGGTCTTGCATAATATGACCCTTTTAAGTAAATGTAATGTATGCAGGCATGTAATTTACTACGATTAATGGTTATTGAACAAAGTCAACAAAACTTAATAATTGCAGACCGCGGAAGTACTGAGCTAGCAAGTGTGTTGCTGTGTGGATCATTCAAACTCATTTCACCTTACCCAATATCATATGTACACGCTTCTGCAAGATGAGAACTGGGATTTTTACATGGAACCAAAACTTGTCCAGTCTGCTAGAAGCCATCAAATGTGGGCATTTTGCACTTAATTTGGTTACAGCGATGAACTGCAGTCATATCGAGACCACAATGTGGATGTCGAACATGCAGATGAGCTTTTCTGAGACGCTTTCTGAACGTTCAATTCATTTTCAATTTACATTGGTACCTCGAGATAAGAGTGCCCCAGCTTACAAGTTTTTCTGGATAGGAGCTGTCTTTTGACAAATTTTTATGCATTAGGTTGCAAGCGGATAGTCAACTTATGAGCCTCCCCAATGTTGCAGTGAACCCTGTAAGATTTGACCATACCATCCTGTCTTACTTACTAGAATTAGCTTATAACCAGAGATTGACAGAACTTTGTTTTTCCAAGCATGGGAATAAAAAAGTGACTATGAAGGACAGTGCTGAGAAGAAAAAGTGGATGATATTCATAAATTAAAGAATAAAATCCACCAAAAACTTTCACGAAGAAGCTGCAGATAGTCTGTTTGATGGAGAAGCAGTTGGAAGGAGATACAGTAGAAGTCTACTATCTAGGGTAAATGCTTTACATTATTTTATAATAAATAAATAAATGGGTTATACTTGTATAGCGCTTTTCTACCTTCAAGGTACTCAAAGCGCTTTGACAATATTTCCACATTCATCCATTCACACACACATTCACACACTGATGGCGGGAGCTACCATGCAAGGCGCTAACCAGCAGCCATCAGGAGCAAGGGTGAAGTGTCTTGCCCAAGGACACAACGGACGTGACTAGGATGGTAGAAGGTGGGGATTGAACCCCAGTAACCAGCAACCCTCCGATTGCTGGCACGGCCACTCTACCAACTTCATCACGCCGTCCCATTTTAAAATTATTTCACAAAACTACTGTAGTGGTGTGTACTACATTTGAATGTATTGTTATTCATACAATATTTCCTTTTTCAAAAGTTTGTTTTTGAGTACCATATGCTTATAATAATTATAAAACTGGCTCATAAGTCTGTGAGCATTATTTGGGTATGCAAAGTGAAAGTTGCTTAGGATGTTGTACATTTCAGATGGCTTGCTGGAAGTCATCCAGAGTGGGAAGTTGCTTGGTGAGATGCGTCCTGGAACAGCATTTGGAGAACTGGCTATACTGTATAATTGCAAGAGAACAGCCACTGTAAAAGGTCAGTGACGATACTAATCTGCTTTAAAAGATCACATTGTTTTTTTGACTATCCCTAAATTTTTTCAGCCAAATAGCAGTAAAATATTTAACATACCTCACAGTGTTATGCAGTGCAAACATTTACTGTATATGCCAAGCCAGATGAACACAGGGTTAGATAATGTTCAATCAATCAATCAATCAATGTTTATTTATATAGCCCTAAATCACAAGTGTCTCAAAGGGCTGTACAAGCCACAACGACATCCTCGGTACAGAGCCCACATACGGGCAAGGAAAACTCACCCCAGTGGGACATCAATGTGAATGACTATGAGAAACCTTGGAGAGGACCGCATATGTGGGTAACCCCCCCCCCCCCCCCCCCCCCTCTAGGGGAGACCGAAAGCAATGGATGTCGAGTGGGTCTGACATAATATTGTGAAAGTCCAACACATCAGCGAAAGTCCAGTCCATGGTGGGGCCAGCAGGAACCATCCCGAGTGGAGACGGGTCAGCAGCGTAGAGATGTCCCCATCCGATGAACAGGCTAGCGGTCCACCCCGGAGCAGAGTATAAAAGAAAAGAAAAGAAACGGCAGATCAACTGGTCTAAAAAGGGAGTCTATTTAAATGCTAGAGTATACAAATGAGTTTTAAGATGAGACTTAAATGCTTCTACTGAGGTAGCATCTCTAACTTTTACCGGGAGGGCATTCCATAATATTGGAGCCCGAATAGAAAACGCTCTATAGCCCGCAGACTTTTTTTGGGCTCTGGGAATCACTAATAAGCCGGAGTTCTTTGAACGCAGATTTCTTGCCGGGACATATGGTACAATACAATCGGCAAGATAGGCAGGAGCTTGACCGTGTAGTATTTTATACATAAGTAGTAAAACCTTAAAGTCGCATCCTAGGTGCACAGGAAGCCAGTGCAAGTGAGCCAGTATAGGCGTAATATGATCAAACTTTCTTGTTTTTGTCAAAAGTCTAGCAGCCGCATTTTGTACCATCTGTAATCTTTTAATGCTAGACATAGGGAGGCTCGAAAATAAAACGTTACAGTAATCGAGACGAGATGTAACGAACGCATGGATAATGATCTCAGCATCGCTAGTGGACAAGATGGAACGAATTTTAGCGATATTACGGAGATGAAAGAAGGCCGTTTTAGTAACACTCTTAATGTGTGACTCAAACGAGAGAGTTGGGTCGAAGATAATACCCAGATTCTTTACCGAGTCGCCTTGTGTAATTGTTTGGTTGTCAAATGTTAAGGTGGCATTATTAAATAGATGTTGGTGTCACTCACTCTTTTTTTTTAATGTCCTGCCCAGCTTCTCGGGCAAATCATACAGCAGATGTAGATGCCCATATCGGCTGTTCAGATTTACTTTACAAAAGAGAAGTGTAGCATACTTCTCTTGTTGCCTTACTTGTATTTTGACTTTATTAAATGTGTTTATATTATCATTTGGTGCAGCCGGGCCGGAGCAGGAGGGGATAGAAAGAGAGAAAAAGGAAGACAGAGGGGGGAATTGTGGGGACAAGAGGGGGATTAGACAGAGAGACAAAAACAACAACAGCAAACACAACAACAACAACAGAGCAACATCAGCAAATACGACATGTACAAATATGATGGTAAAAGTAATAGCAAATAAGCAGTTAGCGAAAATAAAAATAAAAAAATACAGAAATGACAATGAGCATTATTACACTAAAAATGGAGCAATATGAATACCAATAGAAATAGTGCTATTGATAATAAACAATACCAATACTTTACCTTTATTATCAACAATATAAATGTTCAAATGCAACACTCTTAATGTGTGACTCAAACGAGAGAGTTGGGTCGAAGATAATACCCAGATTCTTTACCGAGTCGCCTTGTTTAATTGTTTGGTTGTCAAATGTTAAGGTGGTATTATTAAATAGATGTCGGTGTTGAGCAGGACCGATAATCAGCATTTCCGTTTTCTTAGCGTTGAGTTGCAAAAAGTTAGCGGACATCCATTGTTTAATTTCATAAAGACACGCCTGCAGCTGACTACAATCCGGCGTGTTGGTCAACTTTAGGGGCATGTAGAGTTGGGTGTCATCAGCATAACAGTGAAAGCTAACACCGTATTTACGTATGATGTCACCTAGCGGCAGCATGTAAATACTAAAGAGTGCAGGGCCAAGAACTGAACCCTGGGGGACGCCGCACGTTACCTTAACATAGTCCGAGGTCACATTGTTATGGGAGACACACTGCATCCTGTCAGTAAGATAAGAGTTAAACGAAGACAAGGCTAAGTCTGACATCCCAATACGCGTTTTGATACGCTCTAATAAAATATTATGATCCACAGTATCGAAAGCGGCGCTAAGATCAAGAAGCAGCAACATAGATGACGCATCAGAATCCATCGTTAGCAATAGATCATTAGTCATTTTTGCCAGGGCTGTCTCCGTAGAGTGATTTGCCCTGAAACCGGATTGAAAAGGTTCACAGAGATTGTTAGACGCTAAGTGTTCATTTAGCTGCTGTGCGACAATTTTTTCGAGAATTGTCGAGATAAACGGAAGGTGGGACACCGGCCGGTAGTTCACCATGAGGTCAGGATCGAGGTTAGGTCTTTTGAGTAGAGGATGAATAACCGCTTTTTTGAATGCTAGGGGAACAGTACCAGAGGAAAGTGATAAGTTTATAATATTTAACACTGATGGACCTAATAAAACAAAAAGCTCCTTGATAAGTTTCCCAGGAATTGGGTCAAGTAAACATGTTGTTTGTTTTGTCCCATTTACACATTTTAACAATTTCTCCAATGTTATTTCATCAAAGAGAGAGAAACTATTTTGGAGGGCAGTGTCCGTCGTATATACAGTCGTATCTGTGTTAATAGAACCCAGTTGTAGCTGAGATGCATTGTCTTTAATCTCTTTTCTAATGACTTCAATTTTCTTATTAAAGAAATTCATAAAGTCATCTGCTGAGTGGGTGGGGCTACTGGGAGGAGTCCCTTGTTGGGTTAGCGATGCTACTGTACTAAACAAACATTTAGGATCATTTTTGTTGAGGTGGATGAGATTTGAGTAATATTTAGCTTTAGCTGAGGTAAGCATGTGTTTATAAGTTATTAAACTATCACTCCATGCTTGATGGAAAACCTCAAGTTTAGTCGCACGCCATTTGCGTTCCAGCTTTCTACATGATAATTTCTGGGCTTTAGTTTCTTCTGTAAACCATGGGGTACGCCTTTTAGGGGCCCTTTTTAGCTTTAGCGGTGCTACACTATCAATGGTGTCGCGCAGGGCGTCGTTAAAGCTGTTAGTGAGGTTATCAATAGAGCCCACATAATTTGGGAATGGTGCCATTACCGAAGGCAGTAGGTCAGTAAGAGTCGTCGTTGTGGCAGCATTAATGTTGCGGCTGCTATAGTAGTTATTATTATTATTATTAGTTTGTTGACAATGAGTCAGAACTTCGAATTTTATAAGGTAATGATCGGACATTACTTTAGTGTACGGGAGTATCGTAACTTTAGAGGTGGTGACACCCCTGACAAGCACTAGATCTATCGTATTACCGTTGCGATGCATGGGTTCATTTATTATTTGTGTAAGACCACAGCTATCAATTATAGTCTGGAGCGCCACGCATGGAGGATCCGATGGGGTATTCATATGGATGTTAAAGTCTCCCATTATGATTATATTGTCGGCGTGCGTCACTAGATCAGCAACGAACTCTGAAAATTAATTGATAAAGTCCGAATAGGGCCCTGGGGGGCGGTAGATGACAGCCAGGTGCAGAGGCAGCGGTGTGACAAACCTCACAGTAAGCACCTCAAACGAGTTATATTTATTATTTAGGTCCGAGGTAAGGCTAAAGTTTTTGTTGTATATTAGTGCAACACCCCCACCCCTTTTAATGGGACGGGCAATATGCGTTCCCGTATAGCCAGGAGGAGACGCCTCACCCAGCGCAAAAAATTCGTCTGGTTTGAGCCAGGTCTCGGCTAGACCAACGACATCAAGATTGTTGTCTCTAATGACGTCATTAACTAATAACGTTTTGGAAGACAATGACCTTATGTTTAAAAAGCCCATATTATAGGTAGTGGGCTGTTTTGAGGAGTTTTTGTCGAAAGTATCCGTAGTAGCAATATTAATAATGTTACGTTTATTATGCGTAGTGCACTTTAAATAATTTCGACCATATCTAGGAATTGATATGACAGGAATTTTTAGATTGTTTGCCACCTCAGTAAAATGCATGTCCACCTCTGACGCAGAAAAAACATTATGTGAGTTGTATATTATTCTAAGAGAATTGCTATGTGTGCAGGGATTATCCAGCCTGGCGCTGGCTAGTTCTAGCTTAACAGACTCCTTATTAGCGCTTCTTTGTGGATTAGCATTTAGCTTTTTCGTTAGCCCCGCTAACAACAACGCATTTAGCTTTGTTGATCTTTTTTACTTTTTATTATTATTATGGGTGTACTCCGCCTTCCGCCCGAATGCAGCTGAGATAGGCTCCAGCACCCCCCGCCACCCCAAAAGGGACAAGCGGTAGAAAATGGATGGATGGATATTGTAGTAACTGACCAAAACTGTAAATTGATAAAAGTATGGGGTGCCTGATGTAAACATGTTATCACACTCTTGTAGTTGATACATTTTTAAAGATTTAGCTCAGTTTTCTCACATTTAGCTAATTTTCTTGACATTTGAAGTATAATTTGAAGTGAATCGAAATGTTAAATATTTTTCTAAATATTTGCCTTTACACTTGGCAAGATATTCAGATTTAACATTTGAATTTAGGTTCAACATTTAGGTTCAACATTTGAATTTAACATTTGGATTTGACATTTAGATTTTAGATTTAGCATTTAAGTATGACATCATTTAATGTAATTTAACTTTAGCATTTACATTTAACATTTAAGTTTAAAGTTAACATTTACATTTTAAGTTTAGATCCAACATTTAGATTTAACATTTATATTTAACATCTAGAATCAACATTTGAATTCAACATACTGTATATTGTTAAAATTAGGTTTAGCATTTAGATTTAAAATTTAGAATCAACATTATGAGTCAACATTTATATTCAAAATTAAGTTTAGCATTGAGATTTACCATTTGTATTTGCAATTTAGATCTATATTAGGGATTTAGATGTAACAGTTCATATTTGTAGATTTAATATTTAGATTTAGATTCAAGACTTTGATTTAACATGCAGCGTTAACATTTTTGTTTATATTTCAAATTTACCATTTAGATTTGAAATGTCATATTTATAGATTTATTTATTTATTTAGCAATTGCAAAGTCCTTTAGACAAGCAGTTCCCTCCTGGTCTGGTGTGGAGAGTGACTATTCTCCAGTATGTGTAAGGGGCAGTCTTTAAAGATGTGTTCCATTGTCTGCTTCTCTCCACAAGCACACAGAGGGCTACGGCAACTGCCCCATCTGTAAAGGCTGGCCAAGCACGGGCTATGTCCAGTCATGAATCTGTTGAATCTTGACCACTGTGTCCGTGGTCAGTGCCAGGCACCTGTTGGGAAGGGTCTGATAGATGATTGGCTTTGGATAGGTTTCTGTACAGCTCCTAGAATGCGGACGAGGCTCCAACACTTCCTGCTATAATGGGTGAAGTTTAGGTCAGCTACTGTCTCCTCACACTTTTTTGCCGGGATTTAGTTCATACTTGCCAACCCTCCCGTTTTTAGCGGGAGAATCCCGGTATTCAGCGCCTCTCCCGACAACCTCCCTTCTCCCGACAAACTCCCGGTATTCAGCCAGCGGCCTCCAGCTCAATGCGAACCTGAGTGGGGACAGCCGTTCTCACGTCCGCTTTCCCAGCAGCTTGCCTGCCCAATGACGTCATAACATCTACGGCTTTTAGAGAATAGAGCAGGGGTCACCAACGCGGTGCCCGCGGGCACCAGGTCGCCCGTAAGGACCAGATGAGTCGCCCGCGGGCCTGTTCTTAAAAAAAAAAAAAAAAAAAATTATTATTTTTTTATTTTTTTATTTTTTTTTTTTAATTAAATCTACATAGAAAAAACACAAGATACACTTTCAATCAGTGCATCAACCCAAACAACCTCCCCCATGCACACTCATCCACACCCACTCACACAAAAGGGGTTATTTCTTTCTGCTACCAATATTCTGGTTCCCACAACATAGACAACACATCTGCAAGGGACACAGTCCCTGAAGCACACATGATTGTATAGGCTGCGGGTCCACTAACATTTTCCTTAATTACTATTTTTTATGTAATTATTTTTATATTGTTTTACTTTCTTTTTTATCCAAGAAAATGTTTTTTATTTATTTATCTTATTTTATTTTATTTTTTTAAAAAGGGCCTTATCTTCAACAGACCAGGTTGTCAATGAAATTAGATTTGTTTAAAGGGTTTTTTAAACCAGGCCCAGTCCAGATAATGTCCAAGTCGGACTCAGCAACACACACCTTCATTCATGTACACAGAAAAAAATTAGGGAACACAACAGATTGCATATAATTTATAAACAAAATTACATTTTCAAAATAAGCATTTATGTACAGTCCAGATTATGTCCAGGTCACTCAAATTAGGAAACACAACAACAGATATCATATAATCTATAAACATAATTATACTTTCAAAATAAGCCTTTGAGGACTTCTCATCTTTTTTTTAATGTTTTTTGGCATCATTATCGTTTTCAACCATGTAACTTTCTAAAGTTAGAAAATACTGAATAAATGTTTTAAAGAAAGTAATACTAAGTGAATATCTGTTTTTGGCCTTAAAAATAAACATTTTACCGAGTACTATAATTAAATTGACTAAATCATGATTGTCAATGAACTCTCCTAAAATAACAGAAACCACATTAAGCTTCATAAACAAACCAATCTTTAAACACATTTGTTCAACTTCCACCCAAAACAAAGACACAATATGACAATACCAAAACAAATGTAGGGTGGATTCAGGCTCCTGACAACAAAATCGGCAATCATCTGACTCTGTCATATTCCATAATTTTAACATTTTCCCTGTGGGTAAGAAGTTATAAATAATTTTAATTTGAAAATAACGATTTTGCACATCGATAGTGGTTTTATAGATTAGTTTGAATATGGCATCCCATGGCAACGGGCAGTCAAAAAAGTCCTCCCATTTTCCATTTGTGTTGTATGAGGCAGCCTTCAAAGATTTCTTTATTAAATAAAAATTATATATTTTTCTATTTATTTTAGTTCCTTTTTGCCAACTAGAATTTCTTATTAGAGGTTTACAAACTAATAATTTAGTAGTTCCATAATTAATTATTTGTTTCCATCTTTTCCCAATTACTCCAGTTAGTTGATGAAATGAAAAGCTTGAGCAAGCATCACCATACATAGCTCTAAATTCATCATACTTCATCATTTTACCATTCTCATTGATAATATCATTGACAAAAATGATTCCTCTTTCAAACATATTTTTCCAAAAGAAAGGCTTTCCATCTATTACAATATTAGAGTTCATCCATATTAACTGCTGCAAAATATTGTCTCTTTTTTCTGGCACATAAAATTCAAAACACCACTATGAGTGGATTGTTTCCTTTATGAACCCCGCCATGTTTCCCAGCAGACTCTCTGGGAGGGGATCACTTGTAAAAAAGGATACAATTTCTTTTGATACAGTACATGTTTTTTGTCCAACAGGACATTTGTGTACCACTCAATGTTTAAATACATCTTTGGAACAATTGATGCTTTTAAAGACAGACACATAGCTTCAAGGTTGAGAAGTTTCAGGCCCCCATATTCATACTCTTTGTACAAAACCTTTCTTTTAATATTTTCTGGTTTGCCGTTCCAGACAAAATCGAAGACCCTCCGCTCATAAATCTTAAAAAAGTTTTGTGATGGAGCTGGTAATGACAAAAACAAATAAATAAATTGAGGAATAATTAACGAGTTGGCAATAGACATTTTACCTTACAAGGTTAGGGATTTCCCTTTCCATAATTTCATAATTTTGTCCATCTTTCTTAGTCGATTATCATAATTTACTGAGCCTAGATCTTCCAGATTTTCTGGGACAACAACACCAAGTATGTTAACTGGTCCATCTGTCCACAAAACAGGCACTTTGCATTCCATTCGAAAGGACGTTCCCTTTAGATTTCCGATCCTTAACATTTTACATTTATCATAATTAAGCTTAAGGCCAGATTGCTGTGAAAATATGTCCAAAAGATTAAGAAGGTTCCGCAAACAATGAGGAAAAATCTTATCTTTGTGAATCAGCCTTTTCTGACATGAACTTCATCAAGAACAAACACAGAACACGCCTCACTGATGCACATCTGCAAGACTCACTCAGAGTTGCAGTGTCAAGTTACACACCAGAGTACAACACACTAGTTAACAGCATGCAATGCCAGGCTTCCCACTAACTGACAAAGAAACAGATAACAGATTTGGTGTCCAGTTCAAAGTGTGACATGATTTAAAAATTTGAGAGTTTACTTTTGTATTTGACATGAGTTATTATTTGTACAAACATGGTGCAAAGTAATTCATGATTTGTTCAAAAATGTTAGTGGCTAGCTAGTTAAAATGGGATATTGTGATTTCACAAGACTGTCTTAGAAGTCATCATTTGAAAATGTTCAATTTGAAAAATGTGCACTTAGAGAAAATATAAAAATAAAGTGTTGCATATTGATATTTATCTGTTTCTATATATATTTATTGTGAGAAATCATTAAGATGATCAGTGATCCCACAAAGATAAATATCATTAATTATTAATAATAACAGAGTTAAAGGTAAATTGAGCAAATTGGCTACTTCTGGCAATTTATTTAAGTGTGTATCAAACTGGTAGCCCTTCGCATTAATCAATACCCAAGAAGTAGCCCTTGGTTTCAAAAAGGTTGGTGACCCCTGGAGTAGAGTGTACAACAAGCAGAGAGAGTTCTTGGTTTCTTATGTGTGTTTATTGTTAGGCAGTTTCATTAACGTCCTCCCAGCGCGGTAACAACACACAACAACAGCAGTCACGTTTAGTCTACTGTAAAGCAGTTCGTCTGCCGTAAACAGCAATGTTGTGACACTCTTAAACAGGACAATACTGCCACCTACCGGATAGCCTGCAGAATACTGAAATTCAAGTATGTCTTTTATTTATATGGATAATAAAATAAAAAATTAAAATAAAATATATATATAGCTAGAATTCACTGAAAGTCAAGTATTTCATACATATATATATATATATATATATATATATATATATATATATATATATATATATATATATATATATATATATATATATATATATATATATATATATATATATATATATATGTGAAATACTTGATTTGGTGAATTCTAGCTGTAAATATACTCTCCTCTTAACCACGCCCTTGGCCACGCCCCAACCACGCCCCCCGCCCCAAACACGCCCCCCCCCCACCCCCACCTCCCGATATTAAATGTCTCAAGGTTGGCAAGTATGATGTAGTTAGCGATTCAATTAGGTGATCTGCCATGTCAGAATCCCCTGATGTTTCATAGGCTTGTAGGAGGGCAGCACTTTCTTCGTCTTAGCATGGGATGTCAAGGGGTCGGTAGTCTCGGGGGATTGCTGCACGGGCTGTATGTGGCGCTGCAAAAGCGGGTTTATGCTTCGTCTACAGTGATGGTGTGGAGTGGGATGGTGACAATACTCCAGTTCAGGGTTTTACTGTATTTCTTTCAGTTGGCCTTGTGAAAGTTCCAGCACATCTTCCTCCCTTGGGCTGTTTATGACTGGAAGTTGTAGGCCAATGTGTATGAGCGAGGGCCAGTGTTGACTGTGTGGAAAATTGTCAATAATTAGTATCTGTTCAGGATAGGGGGTTCCATTCAGATAGCTGGCACAGCACAGGTCAGGAGAATAGTCCTTATTCTATCTTGCTGAGTAGACTTTGTTTCGGGTTGTGTATCAGAACAATGTCATTTCTAGATCTCCAGTCTGAAAGTGCCTCACCGTCCCTGTCCGCTGTTGGGTATCTCTCGTCAGGGTGGTGGCTGTTAAAGACTCCCACTAAGATGGCAGGGTGGGATAGGGTGGCCTAAACCTGCAGATCCCAGTTGCCACTAGGGGGTTTATACACATTAGCAGTATGGAAGCCACCAATGATAATGGCATTTGAGTATTGTGTTGTTGTTGGCAAGTCCGTGTATGGCGTGGGGTGTGTATCACAGGAGGTCAAAATTGTTGATGGTGTAGTGACCTGCTACCGCTGTGCCTATCTGGGTCGCTTGGAGGCAGATCACATCAATAAGATGTTTGGAGGCAAGGATTTCGATAAGGCTTCGCTTGGGAGTAGAAAGGCCTTCAGCATTGAGTTGTAATATGCGAAGGGCAGGTCCTATCGCCAGGTGCCCTTGAAGCTGTTTTCGACTTTGGGACTGTAACTAGAATTCTTTGACTTTGCTCTCAGGCGTTATCTTTTCGAATTTAGTCTGCTGGTGGAATCATATTTATAGATGTAACATTTAGATTCAGCAATTAGATTTAAAATGTTGCTTTAGTATTCAGTTTAAACATTTAGATTTAGATTTAACTTTTAGATTCAACATTTAAATCTAACATTTTGATTTGACGTTTAGATTTAGAGTTTAGATTAGATTTAATAGATTTAGAGTTAACATTTACTTTTAAAATTTGTGTTTCAATTTGTATTTATATTTGGACTTTAGAGTTGGATTTAGTATTTAATAATTAAGAATTCAACATTTCAGATTTAAAGATTCAACATTTAGATGTAGTACTTATATTTAGAGTTAACATGTAGACTTAATATGAGGTGACTACTTGTCCAGGGTGTACCCCGCCTTCGATTATAGCTGAGATAGGCTCCAGCACCTCTGCGACCCCGAAGGGAATAAGCGGTAGAAAATGGATGGATTTAGATTTAGCATTTAGATCAGACCTGGGCATTCTGCGGCCCGCGGGCCGCATCCGGCCCTTTGTGCGTCCCTGTCCTGCCCGCGTGAGGCCAATTATAAATTACAAAATACATTTTAAAAAGTATCTATGTCGAGTGTGCAATACAACGGTGCTGCTTTTGTTTTGAAAATCGTTATTCGTATTACTTCCGTGTGGACGTACGCGTGTGAGTGATTGTGAGTGAATGTGAACAGCTGCTGTAAAGTTGAAAAAACATCTATGTCGTGCGCGCAATACAACTGTGCTGCTTTTATTTTGAAAAGTATTATTTATGGGCGTGTGTCCGTGTGTAACCTGTGAGTGAAGGTGCACATGCAGCGACAAGTGATGCACGGTTTACACCTGAGACGCTAAAAAGAGAAAAGTTGATGAAGAATGCCGTGTTTCCAACAAGACATGGACTGCAAAGCAACGTTCCTTCTAAGGTGCGTGCCTGCGCAATTGCGCACTGCTCAAGCGTCCGCTGCGCGCAGCAAATATATGCCGCACACCAAATCAAATCCCATCTGAATTCTAAACAAAATAAACATATTTATTCTATGTAATTTTGCAATGCAACTTTGAGTGACAGTGACAACAAGCGGCCCTAACGGTGTTCGTCAACACCGTTCAATTGAACACCGTTCAATTATTGTAACGTCTATCGAGATGCTTCGAGGACAGGAATTATATCGATCACTTTATTGAGCAAAACTGTTTATATTCGGACATAACCACACTAAAAACATGAGTAAAACAATTCCATCTCGAAAAACTAGTCATTTTCAGCCGTACAAACCAGGCCAAAACCAACTTGTCATCTGTCACCAACACGCATAGCACTAAACCACTGGTGCGTTTATGGCCACACAAAAAGTCGGACAACTCAAACGCCACACAAAGTTACACTATGACTCCTCAGTCATACGTGTGCTTATTTTACTGTCATTTATTATTAATGTTAATTTATTTATATTAGTCATGGAATGCTGTTACACACACTATGTTGAAGCCCTTTGAGACACTTGTGATTTAGGGCTATACAAATAAACATTGATTGATTGATTGATTGATTGAAGTATTACTATTATTATTAATTATTATTATTATTATTATTTATCTAACGGTATATATCAAAAATAATATTGAGCAAAATTTTATTGAAATATTGTCGATGTGGCCCTCCAGCAATGCTCGGGTTGCTCATGCGGCCCCCGGTAAAAATTAATTGCCCACCCCTGATTTAGATTCACCATTGAATTTTTACGTCAAACGTGACGAAAATGACCCAAAGATGAGAAAAGTGAGCAAAATATTCAAGCTCGAGAAGTTTGAATACATGTTTACACATCGGTACAGGCAGTATAAAAAATGTTTATATACAAACCCCGTTTTCATATGAGTTGGGAAATTGTGTTAGATGTAAATATAAACGGAATACAATGATTTGCAAATCATTTTCAACCCATATTCAGTTGAATATGCTACAAAGACAACATATTTGATGTTCAAACTGATAAACTTTTTTTTTTGTAAACAATCATTAACTTTAGAATTTGATGCCAGCAACACGTGACAAAGAAGTTGGGAAAGGTAGCAATAAATACTGATAAAGTTGAGGAATGCTCATCAAACACTTATTTGGAACATCCCACAGGTGAACAGGCAAATTGGGAACAGGTGGGTGCCATGATTGGGTATAAAAGTAGATTCCATGAAATGCTCAGTCATTCACAAACAAGGATGGGGCGAGGGTCACCACTTTGTCAACAAATGCGTGAGCAAATTGTTGAACAGTTTAAGAAAAACATTTCTCAACCAGTTATTGCACGGAATTTAGGGATTTCACCATCTACATCAAAGGGTTCAGAGAATCTGGAGAAATCACTGCATGTAAGCAGCTAAGCCCCGTGACCTTCGATCCCTCAGGCTGTACTGCATCAACAAGCGACATCAGTGTGTAAAGGATATCACCACATAAGGCTCAGGAACACTTCAGAAACCTACTGTCAGTAACTACAGTTGGTCACTACATCTGTAAGTGCAAGTTAAAACTCCTATGCAAGGCGAAAACCGTTTATCAACAACACCCAGAAACGCCGTCGGCTTCGCTGGGCCTGAGCTCATCTAAGATGGACTGATACAAAGTGGAAAAGTGTTCTGTGGTCTGACAAGTCCACATTTCAAATTGTTTTTGGAAACTGTGGACGTCGTGTCCTCCGGACCAAAGAGGAAAAGAACCATCCGGATTGTTATAGGGGCAAAGTTGAAAAGCCAGCATCTGTGATGGTATGGGGGTGTATTAGTGCCCAAGACATGGGTAACTTACACATCCGTGAAGGCGCCATTAATGCTGAAAGGTACCTACAGGTTTTGGAGCAACATATGTTGCCATCCAAGCAACGTTACCATGGACGCCCCTGCTTATTTCAGCAAGACAATGCCAAGCCACGTGTCAACGTGGATTCATAGTAGAAGAGTGCGGGTACTAGATTGGCCTGCCTGTAGTCCAGACCTGTCTCCCATTGAAAATGTGTGGCGCATTATGAAGCCTAAAATACCACAACGGAGACCCCCGGACTGTTGAACAACTTAAGCTGTACATCAAGCAAGAATGGGAAAGAATTCCACCCGAGAAGCTTAAAAAATGTGTCTCCTCAGTTCCCAAACGTTTACTGAGTGTTGTTAAAAGGAAAGGCCATGTAACACAGTGGTGAACATGCCCTTTCCCAACTACTTTGGCACGTGTTGCAGCCATGAAATTCTAAGTTAATTATTATTTGCAAAAAAAAAAAAAAGTTTATGAGTTTGAACATCAAATATCTTGTCTTTGTAGTGCATTCAATTGAATATGGGTTGAAAAGGATTTTTAAATCATTGTATTCCGTTTATATTTACATCTAACACAATTTCCCAACTCATATGGAAACGGGGTTTGTACGTTCACGCAAAGCAGTGATCTCCATAAGCGAATGTGTACAAGGTGGAAAACATTTCAAAGTCAAAAGCCAAGGACAAAGTGGTGTGTAATTTGAGCATTGAGAGACAAATCGGCAGTATACATGCTGTACAAGAAGCAGCCAACAGGAGGACTCACTCGCTCAGTAAATGTAAGTAGAAAGTCTGTCACTTTGTTTGTTTGTAAGTATTCATATGACAATAAGCGAGATTGACAATGGTTCAGTTCACCTTGTTAATTTGAAAAAAATTAATAGACTATGCCATGATCTTTTCATTCCACAGCTGTGACCCAGTCCCACATTTGGGCCTTGGATCGTCGGACCTTTCAGATTATCATGATGCGGACGGCACAAGCCCAGCATGAGGAATATTTCAGCTTTTTGAGCAGGTGAGGCACCCTCACAAACGATGTTATCCAATTTGCAAATATTGTAACATTAGAAAGTAGTTCAATAATCTTGAACTTGAATTAGGTCAGGGGTCTCAAAATAGAAGGCCCATCATTTGTGGCCCTACACCAAACTTCATAGTTTAGTGTAACTGTGGCCCACGCACCCTGGTCAGCTAATAGTTAAATACTGTATATTTTGTCAATCTAGAATCCCACTACCTCAATAACGGTGCAAGCACAACAATTACATCACAACAAACACATTGAGCAACACAACAAGCATCTTCCTGTGAGCAAGCTGAAGTGAACACAACAAAAGAGCCCAAAATCTAACATTTTCGCATTAAATATTAAATTTTTACACTTATAATACCTTAAGGCGTACCATAGCCGATGGTCACTCTCCTCCAGGGGCCCCTACTTAAATTAAGTTTGAGGCCCCTGAGTTACATTTATCCGTGAGGATTTTTACGATTTATGATTATTCACCATCACAGTAGATTTATAATTTAAAAAAATAAATTACTTTCACCTGGAAAATTCACAAAATTATGATATTTACCATTGTGTAATAGCAGGAATTTTATTTTCAGGGACATAACAAGGTACAAAAATGCAAATACGAGATTATTAGTATTTGGATGATCATCCTTTCATAGCCAATGACTGTGTGAAGTCTTGAGCCCAAGAGGGTTTTACTGCTTTCACTTTTGTTTTCCATAAGCAAAAAGCATGCTCTATTATTGGTCATGGTAATAATTTGCTGTTTAAAACATGGTTAGCAGCTTACCCTGAGGACCTTTGCACAATTCAACATGGTCGATAAAGAGAAGAAAGAAACTGAGGTAAAGGTTAAGAACGGGTGATTGCCTTTGCTTTTGAAGAATATTTCATTTATTCACCTTTAAAAAATATTTGAAATAATTAACCGGTTGAAATGGTTTTCAGAATATCAACTACGGCTGTCTTCGACTAACCCAGGATTTCCACTGAATGCGTAACGGCTGTTGAACAGTGCCGACCCGGAAGGTCTGTGGCTTCCGCCAATCCCCACTGCCCCTTCTGTTGCGCATTGTCCAAAACAAAAGCAGATTTTAGCTAAATTGATCTGCCGTGTTGCGGCGTATGGCAAATATAGAAGCTCTGCTATCTTAGAATGTTCCGTTTCTGAACAAGGAGACTACAGCCATCAACGCACATTCAATCTCTTTATTAACTAGCGCGAATGCAATCCAGGTAAAAGATTTACCAGAGCTGCCGTAACAACCCGCAAACTGCGAGTCTGAGCTAACAAACACAGCTGAGCGAATTATGCTCTGCCTGGGCGCTAACGTCAAGTCACTTAGCAACAGGCTAAGCCTTTTAAAGGCACATACACGTATTACACACCTTGGTCTCATGAAACATCTCAGCTATTATGCCAGATATTTGAAGTTAAAAAAAAAAAAAGTAGCTCAATAATGACTTCCTCTAGTAAAGAGTAATTTCGTTAGTAATTCAATTTGGCAAAGTAACTAGTAACTATAATTACTTTTTTAAATGTAACTTTCCAAACACTTGAAGTAATACAGAGTAAAACTAATATGTGGAGCAGTATGTTTTTTTAGTCAGTAGACAACAATAATAAATAGTAGATCACATGACTTCAAGACAGCATCGATCTCATTCATTTAAATCAACATCGGTATTCATACTTTATTTAGTGATGTAAGAATTAAACGTCCATATAAAAGTAGAAATGTTCACATTTCAGCCTGCAAGAATTCCACTTCCAACTAGAGAAAACACATTGCAATAAGTTTTGTTAAATTTTGTTAATGTTTTACACACAAACACACATGCACATACGCATTCACACGCACACACACACACTATAATGACAGTTGTAGTCCAATAACCCTTACAAATAGCTACTAGTGACTCACTAGTTACTCAGTACTTGAGTAGTTTGTTTCATTCAATACTTATTATTATTCAAATAATTATTTGGATGAGTAATTTTTACTTTCACTTTACTAATATTTCCCTAAAGTAACGGTACTCACAGTATTTGAGTACAATTTGACTGCTTTACCTGTGGCTACTTATGTAACATTAGCCATGGATGTTTTGACCACTGGTTGTTCTGAGTCTACCAAGGTTACAAAGAGCATGAACTGGTTGGTGGCTTGTTTTTTTGGATGATTGTACTTTAAAGGCCTACTGAAACCCACTACTATCGACCACGCAGTCTAATAGTTTATATATCAATGATGAAATCTTGCCATTGCAACTCATGCCAATACGGGCGGGTTAACTTATAAAGTGGAATTTAAAATTTCCCGCCACACTTCCGGTTGAAAACGTCTCGATATGATGACGTATGCGCGTGACGTAAACGGTTGATAGAAGTATTGGTACCCCATTGAATATAATACAAAAAAGCTCTGTTTTCATTTCAAAATTCCACAGTATTCTGGACATCTGTGTTGGTGAATCTTTTGCAATTTGTTTAATGAACGATGGAGACTGCAAAGAAGAAAGTTGTAGGTGGGATCGGTGTATTAGCGGCGGACTACAGCAACACAGCCAGGAGGACAGAGATGGATAGCAGACGCGTTAGCCCCCAAACTCAACTTAACTTCCTCCGTCTCGCCGACCGCATCTGTGATCGGATGAAGTCCTTTGTCGCACCGTCGATCGCTGGAACGCAGGTGAGCACGGGTGTTGATGAGCAGATGAGGGCTGGCTGGCGTAGGTGGATAGCTAATGTTTTTAGCATAGCTCTGTGAGGTCCGGTTGCTAAGTTAGCTTCAATGGCGTCGTTAGCAACAGCATTGTTAACCTTCCCCAGGCTGGAAAGCATTAACCGTGTATTTACATGTCCACGGTTTAATAGTATTGTTGATCTTCTGTCTATCCTTCCAGTCAGGGATTTATTTATTTTGTTTCTATATGCAGTTAAGCACGATGCTATCACGTTAGCTCCGTAGCTAAAGTGTTTCGTCGATGTATTGTCGTGGAGATAAAAGTCACTGTGAATGTCCATTTCGCGTTCTCGACTCTCATTTTCAAGAGGATATAGTATCCGAGGTGGTTTAAAATACAAATCCGTGATCCACAATAGAAAAAGGAGGGAGTGTGGAATCCAATGAGCCAGCTTGTACCTAAGTTACGTTCAGAGCGAAAAAAGATGTCTTGCACTGCATTCTAGTCCTTCACTCTAACGTTCCTCATCCACGAATCTTTCATCCTCACTCAAATTAATGGGGTAATCG
This sequence comes from Entelurus aequoreus, assembly GCF_033978785.1. Taxonomy (NCBI): domain Eukaryota; kingdom Metazoa; phylum Chordata; class Actinopteri; order Syngnathiformes; family Syngnathidae; genus Entelurus; species Entelurus aequoreus. The sequence goes on from NC_084739.1 coordinate 54,819,685, forward strand.
TCGCTCTCTCGGTCCGAATCGCTCTAGCTGCATTGAAAACAATAGGAAAATGTGAGGAGCCTGTCAACTGACTATGTCACGCTACTTCCGGTAGGGGCAAGGCTTTTTTTTTATCAGACACCAAAAGTTGCGATCTTTATCGTCGTTGTTCTCTACTAAATCCTTTCAGCAAAAATATGGCAATATCGCGAAATGATCAAGTATGACACATAGAATGGATCTGCTATCCCCGTTTAAATAAAAACAATTTCAGTAGGCCTTTAAAGGAACAGAGAGTTCTCATAAAACTCAGATGCTGACTCATTTTATTATTCATTTAAAATCTGTTCTTGATAATGTTTATTTTTTCTCCCAATGTGTTTTTTATCTATTTTGGCAAATACCATATGAGCACTCTAATCCTCGGCGCAGAAGCATCGTGCAAGTTTTGGGAATTAATTTAAGGCGGGCACATAGTGCATAGCTGTAAAGCGACAAGGAGCTCGGACGTGTTTAAGAGTTCAAGTGTGTACCTGTACGGCAGGTCTGTTTGTAACTCTGCGGGAGGGGAGGGCACTGATAATGCATCTTTTTTCAGAATATTTTTGGGATATCCATGAATGTTCTCAAAGATCGAATGGTCGATCACAATCAACAGGTTTGTGACCCATGATCTAGAAGAGGTAAAAGTCACAACACGGTGTCATGATCCGTTGCCCGGGTCATGTTTTGTTTTTCTTTAGTAATTGTTGTGTTATGTTTAAAGTAATGTTATTTTCATTTATTATGCACCCCCCAACCAACTGTTACATCAGCCCGGGGCGCAGCCCAAGTAGAGAAACAATAAAACAGAAACAGAGACTGAGACACACAAAGGAATCTAAAATAAACATTTAAGACTCACAATGAACACATAAATTAAAAGTCATCTGCGGTAAAGAGGTGAGTGTTAAGCTGTGCTATAAAAGAGTCCAGAGTGGTGGCGGACTTGATATTCAGAGGGAGCTTATTCCATAGCCTAGGTGCCATCACTGAGAAAGCACGGTCTCCCTTTGTCACTAGGTTTGATCGTGGGATCTTCAGGGTCATCTGGTTGTCAGATCTAAGGCAACGACCAAGCCTGGAGCTGGTAGGTTGGTCCAGGAGATCTTTGATGTAAGCTGGGGCGAGACCATTGAGCGCTTTGAATACATACTTGAGGATCTTAAATTTTACTCTGCGCTTCACTGGAAGCCAGTGAAGCGCATCAATAAGAGGATGGGAGAAATGTGTTCCCTCATTTTTATGCCTCTCACCAGCCTTGCAGCTGCATTTTGTACTAGCTGCATGCTATGGATGGTCTTGTCGGTGACCCCAGCATAGAGGGCACTGCAATAGTTCAGTCTGGATAAGATGAGCATCAACACGACCCTCCGTAGGTCACTGGGGGAGAGGAAAGACTTGATCTTGGCTATTGTGCGCAGTTGGAAAAAACAGGATTTCACCACAGATTTCACTTGCTTGTCAAACTTGAGGTCTGGGTCGAATATGACCCCAATGTTTTTGACATGGGGTTTTTCCAAGAGTGGCCAAACTTCCCAAATTATTTCTGATCTGACTGACCGAGGTGGAGTTGCCAAACAGATGCATTTCACTCTTGGTGTCATTTAGCTGCAGGAAGCTTTGTGACATCCACTCCTTTATGTCCCGCAAGCAGTCTTTCAATAGGTCCAGCCCAGATCGTCTGTCTTGAGTGGAAGATAGATTTGAGTATCGTCAGCGTAGCAGTTTTTGCTACGTCTTGTTGTTAAGCCTTTGTCGTAGCTTTTTCTATTTTCGTATTTTTGCCTTGTTAGTGGAATAAATCATCCTTCTCACTGCACGCTGCTTCCTGTTGTCCTTCTGCATCTTGGAGAAACAACCACCGCAAAACCATGCGACCCTGACGTGACACAAGATTTCTATGAGTGAACTACTGCAACTCCCTCTACGCTGGAACGAACCAGGCCTCAATCGCTCGATTGCAGTTAGTCCAAAATGCTGCTGCTCGCCTGGCACTAAAAAAGATGAACACATTACCCCCATTTTAGCATCCCTTCACTGACTCCCAGTTCATTTTAGAATTAATTTTAAATATTATTGATTGTTTTTAAATCTTTTAACGGATTAGCGCCACAATATATGTCAGACCTTTTAAAAATGTACACCACCACAAGGTCTCTGAGGTCAGCTGATCAGTTTCTTCTTGGCGACCCAAAAACCTGTTTAAAATCCAGAGGCGATCGTGCATTTTCTGCTGTGGCTCCAAAACTTTAGAACAATATCCCTCTTGCTATTCGGGCGGCTCCCGCTTTAATGAGTTTTAAATCACGTCTTAAAACATCATTTTACTCTTTGGCTTTTAAACCAGCATGAGAGTTGTGATGTTAGTCTATTTTATTTTCTCGGATGTATTTTACGTATTCATTATTTTATATTTAAATGTTTTATAATATTGACTCTCCTAGTATGTATGTCTCAACTTCTGTGCAGCACTTTGTGAAACTTCTATTGTTTTTTTGTTTTTTTAATGTGCTATATAAATAAAGTGGATTGGATTGAACCAGCAAAAGGATCATTACTGCTGCCAGAGGGGAACAGTAAGGTCAAAACTACACAGCAGCATCATGCGCTGGTGTTCTGTCGAAATGAGCTGCTTTGTCAAAAAAAGAGCTACCGCTTGCTATTACTATTAAGCAACGGTGATGAAAACGAAAATGTAGGCTAATGTGCATCAATTTGAAATTCACAGACACAATGAAAGAAATATAATTTTAAATAATTACTTTTATGTGGCCCCAGTCTATAAAGTCTACACAAGGTATGTCTACACAATCTATGTATATTCGATTGTAATTTTGTTCAAGGAAAACTTTAATGTTTTAGTGCATGCGTGCACATGCTCAGTGGCGTTGGGTAGCTTTTTTTTATGGATAGCGCATTTTGACAAAACACCGTATCCAATTTCCGGCAATTCCCACCAGTGCCTATAAAACTACTGCATTCAGTAACCCTCCCTACTTGAGATACTGTTGAACCCGTTTCAGTCAACAACCATCCAATGTCGACCAACTCATCAAGTTATTCGTTTTTGTTGACATTATGTGGGAGCCAAAGTGGTCATTTTTATGGAAATTTGTTTTCATTTTAGGGCTGTCAAACAAATAAAATATTAAATCCCATAGTTAACCCAAAATTAATCACATTAAAATGTGTACCCTCGACATATCATTTTCAAGTTTTTGTTACCATGACCAGACAATTAGTTTGCTTTAATTAAATGTTTTTCAAACATGCTTTTTTAATTAGCTCAACACAAAAAGGACATAAACACGCTTTTAATGACTATTTAAAAAATTACCTCCAGTGCCTTGGTGTCTTGCCAGATTATGTATTTTGTTGCCATACATAATTTTTGTTCCTGCTGTAGAAGCATTTGCATTCTAAGGAGAAGCTACACCATGTTTAGATACCAGTTTTATGCATTAATAAAACACATTGTGGATTGGTACGATCATGTTTTGATTATCAAAGATGTTTGGTCATTTAATCTGTGATAGTTCTACCTAAATAAATGATTCTTAGTTTGTACATTACATGTTGTACAAGTTAATAGTATTTGTTTTGTTGCATGTCAATGTCTTAACCTTCTCTATGTATTAATTAATACAATTTAATACTCAGCCTGCTAAACATTCTGCAATTGAGGACTTTCAAACAGAACATCTTAAAAAATAATATACACTTTTTTTTTTTTTTTTTTGTCCTGTCCAGCTTCTCAGGCAAATCATATCGTTGATGTAGATGCCCATATCGGCTGTTCAGATATACTTTACAAAAGTGAAGTGTAGGATACTTCTCTTGTTGCCTTATTTGTATTTGACTTTATTAAATGTATTTATATTATCATTTGGTGCAGCCGGGCCGGAGCAGGATAATATACTAATATTATATACACTTTAATTCAATCTGCCAGCAAAACATTATTTAGGTAGAAATATCACAAATTACAATACAAAACATCTTTGACAAAGCATGATAGTAATGTAAGACAATTTTTCATTTCGTTATGGTTGTTAGACGTGTATTATTGGGAAGCCATAAGTGTAAGATTGGTATAGAGGTGCTTTGACATGTTTTGATGACGGAAAGTCTTAGATAAAAAAGTTACTCTAAACTCCCTCTATACCGTCTTTTTTTTTACTGAGCTTTTATTCCATCTTACAAAGCAGTTAGTGTAACAATATTTTCAATGCGCTCAACTGTACATACACGGAAGTGAAGCTCCTCTGCAAGCAGCAAAGCGCAGCAGCAGGTGTTAGCTCCAATGAAGTTGTCTCACGCTGATTGAAGATAAAATAGTTTCGTCTTGTCGGGAGAAGAACATGCCATGGCTTTGGACCTGGGATTTACAGGACTTTTTCAGAAAATTTTAATATTGTGATAGTTATTTTTCTGTAATGCAATAAAAAAAATAAATTGAAAAAAAGTCATACAATCTGGATTCATTACACATCAACTGAAATATTGCAAGCCTTTTATTATTTTAATATTGCTGATTATGGCATACAGCTTAAGAAAACTCAAAAATCCTATCTCAAAAAATTAGAATATTTCCTCAGACCAAGTAAAAAAAAAAAGATTTATAACAGCAAAACAAAATCAAACATTTGAAAATGTCAATTAATGCACTCAGTACTTGGTTGGGAATCCTTTTGCACGGATTACTGCATCAATGTGGCGTGGCATAGAGGCAATCAGCCTGTGGCGTTGCTAAGATTTTATGGATGCCCAGGATGCTTCAATAGCGGCCTTTAGCTCATTTGCATTATTGGGTCTGGTGTCTTTCAGCTTCTTCTTCACAATACCCCACACATTCTCTTTGGGGTTCAGGTCAGGGGAATTGGCAGGCCAATCGAGGACAGTAATGCCATGGTCAGTAGACCAGTTACTGGTGGTTTTGGCACTATGAGCAGGTGCCAGATCATGCTGGAAAATTAAATCATCATCTCCATAGAGCTTTTCAACAGATGGAAGCATGTAGTGCTCTAAAATCTCTTGGTACACAACTGCATTGACTATGGATTTGATGAAACACAGTGGACCAACACCAGCAGCTGACATGGCTCCCCAAACCATTGCTGACTGCGGGAACTTCACACTGGATTTCAAGCAACTTGGACTTTGCTCCTCTCTAGCCTTCCTCCAGACTCTAGCGCCTTGACTTCCAAATGAAATACAAAACTCGCTTTCGTCTGAAATTAGGACTCTGGACCACTCTGCAACTGTCCAGTGCTTCTTTTCCATAGCCCAAGTCAGACGCTTCTAGAGATTTTAGAGCACTACATGCTTCCATCTGTTGAAAAGCTCTATGGAGATGATGACTTCATTTTCCAGCATGATCTGGCACCTGCCCACAGTGCCAAAACCACCAGTAACTGGTGTACTGACCATGGCATTACTGTCCTCGATTGGCCTGCCAACTCCCCTGACCTGAATCCCATACAGAATTTGTGGGTTATTGTGAAGAAGAAGCTGAAAGACCCAATAATGCAAATGAGCTAAAGGCCGCTATTGAAGCATCCTGGGCATCCATAACACCTCAGCAATGCCACAGGCTGATTGCCTCCATGCCACGAAGCATTGTTGCAGTAATCCGTGCAAAAGGATTCCCAACCAAGTACTAAGTGCATTAAATGACATTTTCAAATGTTTGATTTTGTTTTGCTGTTATAAATCTTTTTTTTTTACTTGGGCTGAGGAAATATTCTAATTTTTTGAGATAGGATTTTTGAGTTTCTTAAGTTGTATGCCATAATCAGCAATACTAAAATAATAAAAGGCTTGCAATATTTCAGTTGATGTGTAATGAATCCAGAATGTATGACATTTTTGTTTTTTTAAGTGCATTAAGAAAATAAAGAACTTTATCACAAAATTCTAATTTTCTGAGACAGTCCTGTACATATTGTTACCCTTTCTTTGTGGATTTCTGCTCACTATTTTCAGGTTTGTGTCTCAACAGTAACTGAACGCCATTAAATTTCCCCACCCTACGGAATGGACCCAGGGTCAAAAAGGAGTTAGGACGCATGTGCGTTGATTACGTGTTAAAATAAATTGCGCCATTAAAGAAACTTATTGATAACGCGTTATTATTGTGTTAACTTAGGCAGCCCTAGTTTGTTTGTGTTGACATGTGTTGTAAAATTGTTGATTTCATCATCACTAAGCAGCGTGAAGCAAAGAAGGTACAGAAGGATTGGCAGGACAACAGGAACAAAAGTGGTACTTAACTTCAAAGATCCTTTCTTTTAGACTTCCTAACTATCCTTTCATCCCCTTTTTTCACAACTGTTGTGTGTGGTACTCGATCGAAAAAGTGGCTTTTACTTGGGCTCTCACGTGAGGAAAAGCAACATAACTATTGTTAGCGCAAAATGGCTTCCTGTTCTGTACAAAGTAAGCTTCAAAATAAAAGTATGGCAGTGATAACCAAGATTCTACAACATCAACTAACAAAATACACCTATTTCTTTCTTTTTTGTAAGTGTGTCCCTACTTCGAGAACTGCCAGAAGAGAAGCTTGCCAAGATTGTTGACTGTCTTGAAATTGTGAGGCTTTCTTTTTATTTCACTTGAATTTATTGTTTTGTCTTAAGTTTCCAATGTGAAATGAATGAATTTGTTTTTTGTGTGTCTTTTTGCAGGACTATTTTGAGAAAGGAGAATACATTATTCGTGAAGGTGAAGAGGGGAACACGTTCTTCATCATAGCGAAAGGAGAAGTAAGATTTACCTGCTCACTTGCCCAGCAAAGATAAAACAATGTGCGGTCGGGGCTGGCAGGTGAGGCGCCTGACATTATGAAAAATAAAGTTAATACATAAAATAATATTTGTCCACTAAACTGTTTCACGGTATGATTCCAATCTTTTAATTTTTTTTATTTCTAAGATAAAAGTTGTTGAATTTCCTGATCAAATACAAGGCACAAACCTGCAATGAAGCTGAAGGAACCGACCCTATACTTTTATTGCACAATCTTTTAAAAACTGGGTTGGATGGTCTTTGCTTGTTTTCGTTTGTCTGCATGTCAGCAATATTATGTTGGAAGAAACATATTTTCTTTACTGTAAAGAATGTTCCTACCCGACATCAGAAAAAGAAAAAAGAAAAAAACAGTATTGGATTACTGCACATCTGACTGCATCCAAAATCTCTGATTGTAACACTCCAATGAGGGCAGTCCTTTCTACAACCCCTGACAAAAATTATGGAATCACCAGTATTGGAGGATGTCTTTTCAGCTATTTGTATTTTATTTTCGTTACACAAAACTATAGTAATTACAAATGGCAACTCTCTAGTTTTAAGAAACACAAAAATAAATCAATATATATATTGTGGTAGTGCGTAACAGTTTCATTTTTAGATCAAGTAGAGTAAAAAATTATGGAACCACTCAAATCTGAGGAAAAATTTATGCAATCACCCTGTACATTTTCATTTCCGAAGCTAACACCTGTGTAGGAGCCTAAATGCTGTTTATGTTAATTTACATTTTATGGAAGGTGCTTTATGTTTATTCAGCAAAAATGGGAATATTTACTTTATTTGCATGCTTAGAATAATTATTACATTTGTCTAAATAATTTGATGACGCAACTGTATATGGCGGAAGGATCTGTGTGGTAAAGTGGTTTTGGACACAAGGTATTATGGGCATTACCCATAATAGTCAGGTGCGGGGGAATTGAGCCACTCAGTTTTTTGACCTTACTCTTACTTTTTCTAACTCTTTCTTACTGAAACAAACTCGCTTTATTTTTCCATTCATTTTTTTCCACATCGTTATTGTTTTACGTTTTTGAATGATTGAGTTCACAAGTAAAGGATTCAAAACGAAGATGAGCGTCTGGAGTTTTGTTTGTTGTTGCCGCTGCAAGAGGAGCAGGAGAAAGTAGAGGAGCGTCAAGCTAAAGGCTTCGTTAGGAATCTACAACCTGTATTAGATTAAATATGTTAATTTGTCTGCAGTTAAAAAGGTGAACTGTTGCAACAAGTAGATTGACATGAATCTTGGCTCCAACATGAGAGATCTAAATTGAAACAAAGGAGAGGATTATCAAACATTTTAAGAAAGAAAATCATCACACAATGTTGCAAAAGATGACAAGCGGTAGAAAATGGATGGATGGATGTTTACAGGCAGCTGTGTCTAAAATCTGGACCAAGTACAAACAACATGGGGAAGTTATAAAAGGCAAGCATACTGGTAGACCAAGGAAAACAACGCGGGATGGGCACCGAATCCGATACATTATTGTCACAGATCGAATCCCGCCAGTCCAATAGTGCCATGTTACGGTACCTGGGTCGCACTGTTGCGCATTAAGTCATGTGAGGTTGCAGACTCAGCTGGCTCGAACTCGGGATATAGCGATAAATGGTATTAATGATGTAAAACTATTAATTAATTACTATAACTGTTTTAATTGAAAATTACTTTTAAAAAAAAGAAAAAAAAAGTGATAACTGCACATTGATAAACCCACTGACTGACTGGCGCTTGCTCGCTAGTTTAAAGTTGGCTGCCAAAAAGTGAGTCAATATTTTGCCACATCTCATTTGTGCACAAATTGTTTACCCCAAGATAGTTACATATATAATAATAAAGTACATACTGGGCTGAAAAGCTGAAACCTACCCCAAACGACAACTTATGTTTGCCAAATTGATTCAAAGTAATATTTTGATATGTCATCTGTGCGAGAAGCACAGATGAGATGTGTCCATATCAAAACATTACTTTGAATCCCTTTTTGGCAGCCAAGAATAAATTGATTTAATGAATTCATCCAAAAACTTTTTTACTATTTAGTATGTGCTTGAACAAAGGGCAGTTTATTGTATGGAGCTTTGAAACAAGAAAAGGGTTTTAGCACATCAACATCGAATCAATAACAGTCATTTACAATCTGATTAATACCATAGAAATGGCCAACACTTTCATTTTTTTGGACACGATAAAGGCTTAAATCGTTTCAAACACATATTGTTACAATAACCACAAATATAAAGTGTTTTTCTTACCTGTAGTAATCAGTTGTTAGACAAAGTACTAGCAGTGCAGCTTCAGCATGCGACGGGAATCAATTTTTGGCAGGTGCCCCCCTGAAAAAATGTAATGCCCCCCCCTGAAATGTTTTTCTGCAGCTGGGTCTGCTCCAGCAGAATTGAGAGTGGCCAAATAAAAATTTACTCAGAGATATAATGATAAAACAAGATTTAACAACTGTACAGCCGTTGTCGTAATCAGCTCATTTTTAAATATTCCAATGAAAACATTTTTTTTTATTAAATCAATCAATATCTGTTAACACACAAAAGTACAGAAATTTGATACTGTTGACAACCGGTATCGATTCCCACATACCGGGAATTTGTACATACCGGTTAAAATGTGAATGGTACCCATCCGTAGTCAAGACAAAAAACAGAAAATGCACTGCAAAACAAACAAATGAGCAGAACCTGGAGCCCCCATATCTGACCAAATTGTAAGAAACCGGCTAAAAGAGATGGGATTTAAATACAGAAAAGCTAAACGAAAGCAGTCATTAGCACCTAAATAGAAAAAAATAGTTAAAATCGACTAAGAAAAGCAATTGTGGACTATGGATGACTGGATGAAAGTCATATTCGGGGATGAATCGCGAATCTGCATTGGGAAAGGTGACGATGCTGTGAGTTTTGTTTAGCCAGTCCAATGAGATTTATAAGGACTGCCAGAAGAAAATATGAACATTTCCACAGTCATTGAAGATATGCAGCTGCATGTCAGGTACTGCGGAGATGGCTTAAATAAATGCACAAGTTTACCTTGACATTTTGGACACATATCTTAGTCCATCAATCAAAAGGATGTTTGGAGATGATGACTTAATTTTTTAAGATAATAATGCATCTTGCAATAAAGCAAAAATAAAAACTTTATTTGAAAGTAAGATACATAAAGTCAATGTGCTGGCCTGCAAATAGGATTTTAATCCAAGTGAAAATCTGGTGGAATTCAAGAAATTAATCCATGATAAGACCACAACCTGCATAACTGATCAGACAATCAGTCAGAAAAAATTGAAACAAGATTGATGAAGAGTACTGTTTGTCAGTAGCTCAGAGACTGCAAGCTGTTATAAAAGCCAGAGGTGGTGCAACAAAGTACTAGTGGTGTTTTGTTTGAATGATTTTCACGATTCCATTATGTTGGAGCGATTGCATATATTCCCTCTGCTTGATCTAAAAATGAAGTTGTTACTGACTACAACCATGTATTTTCTTGACTTATTTTAGTGTTTCTTAGAGCCAGAAAGTTGCAATTTGAAATACTTGTAATTTTGTGTCATGTGAATCTGCTTTTTTTCTACAAAAATTCACAAGTGAATAAATATTCTCTATATCGGGTGATCAATGTTGCCACTTACAGTACTTTGAAAAAGTAATCAGATTCCTGCTTACTCTTATAAAAAGTAATTTGATTACTTTATAGGTGAGTTGCAATCACCTGACTTAGAGGCACTTCCGAGCACTTTTTGGTTTCATGCGATGGTCTAAGCCCCATTAGGCCACTGTTTTATTAACCTGAATCAGTGCCGATTTAGGCTTATTTTGAAAGGTTTAGAGGAAAATATAAAAGCGATCACAAAACACAAAAATGTTAAATCAAAAATATAATTTTTTAAAGATTTAAACCATTTATCATCATCAAGGGGTTACTGCTACCTCACTTCACTTGACACACAGTATTTAGAGAAGAAAAGATTGGAGGTACATCATGTCTTTACATCCAAGGGGTCCACAAATGAAAGCATTAATCCGTGGAAGACAAAATTGGACTTATTCGTGCATCGCTAAGTAACGTATTTGATTGACATAACGAGTGCCATGCTGCTGGCATCGTGGCACAAATGAGAAAAAGGATACGTTTGTTTGAAGTTGATTTCCTGCTACAAATTAGTGTCATCTACAATTCATTTCTGCAGTTGTTTTTACTATGTGAAGTATATTTTGTTTCATAATTTAGCTGTATGTGTCCCTGTTGTTCAGCATGAATGTTTGCCAGCGATATCAGGATATAGTATGATGGGGGCGGTATAGCTCGGTTGGTAGAGCGGCCGTGCCAGCAACCTGAGGGTTGCAGGTTCGATCCCCGCTTCCGCCATCCTAGTCACTGCCGTTGTGTCCTTGGGCAAGACACTTTACCCACCTGCTCCCAGTGCCACCCACACTGGTTTGAATGTAACTTAGATATTGGGTTTCACTATGTAAAGCGCTTTGAGTCACTTGAGAAAAAGCGCTATATAAATGTAATTCACTTCACTTCACACTTCACTAGTATACACTGTTGAGCCTACGAGAGATTTATTCATCTAGTTTATTCATACATAAGGATATTTTCTTGACGCTAACAAATATCACTAAAGACACTATAATGTGGTCATACGTGTTGAATAAAGCACTTGGCTGTCCTACACAACAACAGCTACTAAGCTTTTAGTTTCTGTTATTTAAATCGATAAAGAAACAACATAAGCTATGCAACATTTGGACCAAAGAACCAGCATTACATGTTAAGTACAGTAGACCACAAGGAGGTGTTTTAAATGTCAACAAAAAAAAATCATAATATGACCCCTTTAGTGCGCCTTACATTCCGGTGCGCCTTTTAAATTAAAATAGACCTGAAGACCGCTCATCGGGAGTGCGCCTTATAATCCGGTGCGCCCTATGGTTCGAAAAATACTGTAACTATAATGTAAACAACACATGTACTATACATACATTTTATACTGTAGCAGAAGTAATAGTAATAATAATACAAAAGTAATAAGTAGGAGTAATAATGTAGAAGTAATAGTGCAGAATTAATGAAAGACCCACAAACACGTCTCTTCCTTTCATTATCTGAACATAGAATAGAATAGAAAGTACTTTATTGATCCCTGGGGGAAATTCAGCACCACAGTTCGCTCACAATAGACTAGAATAATAATAAATAATATTTCTGTGTGGAGTTTGCATGTTTTCCCCGTGACTGCGTGGGTTCCCTTCGGGTACTCCGGCTTCCTCCCACTTCCAAAAACATGCACCTGGGGATAGGTTGAATGGCAACACTAAATTGGCCTAGTGTGTGAATGTGAGTGTGGATGTTGTCTGTCTATCTGTGTTGGCCCAGAGATGAGGTGGCGACTTGTCCAGGGTGTACCCCGCCTTCCGCCCGAATGCAGCTGAGATAGGCTCCAGCGCCTCCCGCGACACCTAAGGGAATAAGCGGTAGAAAATGGATGGATGGATGGATGGAATATAATATATATAACATATATATAATATATAAATAATATAAATATATTCTAAATATACTCTACCTTTAAGTGCAGTCAAGGAACATATGCATTATACAGTCTGATGGCTGTCGGTATGAAGGACCTCCTGTGTCGTTCCGTGTTGCATTTTGGGAGTCTGAGCCTTCCACTGAACGTGCTCATTCTCTCCAAAAGGTCAGAGTGTAGTAGGTGGGAGGTGTTGTCCATAATGGCTAGGAGTTTTGCTAGACTTCTCCTCTCTGACACCACCGCCTGAGAGTCTAGCTCCACTCCCACCACGTTACTGGCCTTCTCTACCAACTTGTCCAGTCTGTTTGCATCCCTCGCTCTCAGCCCGCTGCCCCAGCAGGCCACAGCGTACAAGAAGGCGCCCGCCACCACCGACTCGTAGAACATCTTCATCATCTTTGTACAGACGTTGAAGGATCCTAGCCTCCTGAGGAAGTAGAGGCGGCCTCTGTCCCTTCTTGTAGAGTGCCTCAGCGTGTTTTGACCCATTCAGCTTGTTGTCGATGTGTACACCGAGGTATTTATAATCCTCAACCATGTCCACATCGACACCCCTGATGGAAACAGGGGTCGCCGGAGTACTCCTCCTCCTTCCCAGGTCCACAACCAGCTCCTTGGTCTTCATCACATTAAGCTGGAAGTGGTTCTTTCCACACCATGTGACAAAGTCCTCCGCCAGTGCCCTGTATTCCTCTACCTGCATCGTCTCCAACTTCACACCCAGTAGCCCAGGCCGTATGGTATCGAAAGCACTGGAGAAGTCAAGAAACATGACCCTCACACTGCTCGCAGGCTTGTCTAGGTGGGTGTGGGCTCGGTTCAGCAGGTAGATGACTGCGTCCTCCACTCCCAGTCGGGGCTGGTAGGCGAATTGGAGTGGGTCCAGGTGGGGCTTGACTGTAGGGCGGAGTTGTTCCAGGACCAACCTCTCCATGGTCTTCATGATATGGGAGGTTTGAGTAGTAGTCCTTCGACGTGCTGGGTCGCGTGCACTTGGGGATGGGGACCACGCGTGAGGTTTTCCACAGTGTGGGGACTTTGCGCAGCCTAAGGCTCTTGTTGAAGATGTGCTGGTGCACACCACACAGCTGTGGGGCGCAGGCTTTGAGCACCCTGGGGCTTTCACCGTCAGGACCCGCGGCCTTGCCTGTTTGTAGCTTATTTAACTGCATTCACCTGTCCTGCAGACAGACACACTGGGGGGGGTCTCAGGTGATTGGGGGAGGGGAAGTTCATCAAGCTGAGGGTGAGGTGTTAAGTGGGGGGAGGTAGTCATTGGAGTTGGGGGGCTGTGAGGAGGGGAGGTGGGGATGGATTGGTTCGCTGAAGTTGTCAGGGTGGCGGCTGGCATGTCTCGGGGGGGCAGGAGCTTGTCGGAGCCACTGTGTCAAACCTGTTAAAGAACTGGTTTAGCTCATTGGCCCTCTCTTTGTCTCCGTCCACCCCTCTACCCCCCGACGGTTTGAGGTGATGGTCTGCATACCTCTCCAACCGCCTTCATGTTGTTGTCTTTCAGCTTCCCTTCCAGCTTCCTCCTGTAGTTCTCCTTGGCCTCCCTGAGTTTGGTCTTCAGCAGCCCCTGAACTCTTTCACCTCCCCCCTGTTACCAGCATTGAATGCCCTCTTCTTCTCATTCAGTAGGGCTTTGATGTCCTTGGTCACCCACGGCTTGTTGTTTGGGTAGCAGGTGACCGTCCTTGATGGGACATTTGAGTCAAGGCAAAAGTTGATATAGTCTGTGATGCATTCTGTGAGCCTGTCAATGTCCTCTCCATGAGGCTTCAGGAGCACCTGCCAGTCAGTTACCTCAAAACAGCCCTGTAGTGTCTCTTGGACCCCTTCTGACCACTTTCTCACTGTTTTTTTGGTCACATGCTGTCTTTTGACCAGAGGCACATAACAGGGGTTGAGGTAAACAAAGTTGTGGTCTGACCGGCCCAGCTCTGGTAGCGGTATGGAGCTATATGCATCCTTGATGTTTGCATACAGCAGGTCCAGTATCTTATTTCCTCAGGTGTGGCATCTGACATACTGAGTGAAGTTGGGTAGTAATTTGTCCATAGTAACATGGTTAAAATCTCCCGAGATGAGGATGAGAGCTTTCGGGTGCTTGGTTTGTAATCTGGCTATCAAGCTGTGGATGACGTCACTGGCAGCTGCAGCGTTAGCAGAGGGGGGATGTATACTGCCACCATGATAGCATGCGGAATCTCCCTGGGCAAATAATATGGTCTGAGTCCTACAGCTAACATCTCTATATTCGGGTCACAGTGGCGCTCTTTAATTGTGATATGACCGGGATGACAATATTTCTTATTAATAAACAAAGCAAGCCCCCCTCCTTTTCGCTTGCCGTTGGTTCGGTCCCGGTCAGCGCGCACCGTTTGAAACCCGTTTATAGAGACGTTACTCTCCGGAACATCGTCGTGCAGCCACGTCTCACTAAAACACATTAGGCTAAACTCACAATATTCTTTCTGACTAGCGGCAAGCACCGACAACTCATCCATTTTATTTGCCAGAGACCGCACGTTACCCATGACGACGGAAGGAAGATATGATTTATATCTCCTTCTCTCCCTCCTCGCTTCAGCCCTCTTCTGTCTCGAGCGTCTCCCTTTCCCTCGACAGCCACAAGGACCTCCATAAGTCCTTTTTAGCTCCTCTGGGATCTGGTTAGTTAGCGCCGGGTCCGTTAGCTGGATGCTAATAATTGGTGCCGCTAACAACTGTTCCCTGGTGTAGATGAAAGAGCCTCTCAACTGTTGTTCGTCTGAGCTCTTCAATAGCGTCCCCACCCTCAGTGGGAGGAACAAAACACTTCTAAACTGCATGTTTAGAAGGGCACGACTAGATAGAAAGTAAATGTAGAGTAGGGGACGGCGTGGCGAAGTTGGTAGAGTGGCCGTGCCAGCAATCGGAGGGTTGCTGGCTACTGGGGTTCAATCCCCACCTTCTACCATCCTAGTCACGTCCGTTGTGTCCTTGGGCAAGACACTTCACCCTTGCTCCTGATGGCTGCTGGTTAGTGCCTTGCATGGCAGCTCCCGCCATCAGTGTGTGAATGTGTGTGTGAATGGGTGAATGTGTAAATACTGTCAAAGCGCTTTGAGTACCTTGAAGGTAGAAAAGCGCTATACAAGTATAACCCATTTATCATTTATGTATTATAAATGAACAAAAACAAAAGACAAGGATGGAGCAAACTGCAGCAGCGGCCATCTAGATTGACGCATGCGCACTAATATTAATAATAATAATACAATTATTATATTATTAATAATAATAATATAATAATAATTAATAATATTCCAATTAAAATCACGAGACCAGCATAGTAGACAATCATGGTCTGATCAGTCGCATATTTGGGGGTCCAATGCAGTCATTGGGGCTAACCACATAACAAAAACAACATTATTTAGCATGTTATAAACAACCATGGCAATTGCACATTACTGCCTCGTGATTTCACCTATCCCAACGTTTACTGTACTACTATCGATAGAAATCGGACAATAAACTGCAGACAAATGTTAAATGGGGTTCAGTAATTGAAAACAACAATTTGGCAAAATGCAAGTTATTTCCTGTTGTTCTTGCTTTCATCTTAATGAGCAACCTGGATTAATATTGAGTAGAGCACAAGAAGTAAAAAAAAAAAGTCAGTGCCTACCAGCCATGAACCTGACTGCACATCACTGATGTAAGCATACCATTATTGAATTTGATTTACTTAATGGGACACATTTGTTTGAAGGTGATAGTTACACAAAGCACAGAAGGCTTTTCTGAGCCTCAGGAAATTAAGACCCTTGGAGTCGGAGACTACTTTGGAGAGAAAGCACTCATCAGGTAGGTGAATATATGTTTTTAGTCCTTTATAACAGTGGTACCCAACCTTTTTGTAACTGCGGACCGGTCAACGCTTGAAAATGTGTCCCACGGACCGGGGGGAATTTTTTATTTTTTTTTTGTCATAAAAAAAATCCAATCATGTGTGCTTACGGACTGTATCCCTACAGACTGTATTGATCTATATTGATATATAATGTAGGAACCAGAAATATTAACAGAAAGAAACAACCCTTTTGTGCGAATGAGTGTGAATGAGTGTAAATGGGGAGGGAGGTTTTTTGGGTTGGTTTAAGTGTATCTTGTGTTTTTTATGTTGATTTAATCTAAAAAATGTATATATTTTATATATATATATATATATTTTTTTTTTAAATATATTTTATATATTTTTTTTTTTATTCTTGTGTGGCCCGGTACCAATCGATCCACGGACCGGTACCGGGCCGCAGACCAGTGGTTGGGGACCACTGCTTTATATTACATATAGGGCCTGGCCTTATAAGATAAAAATACCACGCACTAAACGGCGTGTGCAAATTATGAAATTGTGTGTAGTTCGTGGGTGGGTGTGTTGCGTGTTGATCTACTAAGACTGTGCATGTACAAAACTGTTGCAGACTGCCCTATTTTAATTAGATTTGTATGTGTACTATGCGGCGTTCACCATGGAAACACTTATTTACTGCACATTCATGTTATCATGGTCCTACCTGTGGAGTTTTGCCTTGTTTTGTGGCATGCAAGCAATGGAATACCACTTTTTTGGCCATCATAGAGGCAGTCCTGCAGTGTGATCCTTTTTAAGCGGGCTGGAGTTGCATCCAGGGAGCCACTGGCACTGTTTGCGAGCAGACACAGGAAAATGCTTAGTGCAAGATTTTTTTTTCATATACGGTATATGAAAAGACAAGATTAGTTGTTTGCCTCTAACAAATAAATACAACACAGCCACTTTGATTATGCCACTACTTGAGAGGTTAAAAACGTGTGTTCTACACCAACCCCTCAGAGAAGTTGATCACTAAAGGAGTTTGCATGTTCTCCCCTTAATTGGGTTGGTTTCTACAGGTTTTTTTCCCCAATATTGTGCGTTTAGTAGTTGGATAGCTCTACCTTGGCCATATTAATGGTTGATACTTTCTGTATCGTTCCAGTGAAGATCTTCGCTCAGCCAACATCATCTGCAATGAGAATGACACACGCTGTCTAGTGGTGGACAGAGAGTGAGTATCTGGTTTGTCACGTATATCAAAATCCTAAAGTGTACCTGGTTTCGAGTATAACCGGCTAATTTAAAGCAGTCCATACAGGAATTAGCAATGTCGCGATCGCACCAATCCCTGTGAATTATGTGCAGCCTCGCAACTTTGTCCAATACCCGCAGCACACACATCAACTTTCTAATCAAAACTTATGTTTCCTATGTAGCTGAAGCAGGAACAACAATGTAACACAATACAACAAGTCTTTATTGCTCAAACTGCACAATTAAGAGAGAGAGAGAGAGAGAGAGAGAGAGAGAGAGATGTATTTATTTTGGCATTAGGGCAGGCTATTCAACTGGCGGCCTAAAGCTTTTCATTTGGCCCACCAAACAACCACCAAATAGGCTTGATTAAACCATTTAAACTAGTGTTGCTCATGTATGCAGTACTCCCGCCACCCCACAGCGAGGCATATGTTTCACAATGAAGCTATCGACCCTGAAAATAAAAAGTAAATCTATTGCAAACTTTGAACATAACAGCGACTGAACCAGCAAGTATGAATGTTCTCCCCTGAGCCAGCACTTGAGTCATTGTTTTCTGTCGGACAGCGACTTTGTGATGCCTTTTGTTTTCGTGGTCGTGTTTTTTGGCTGAGTAACTCTCTGGCAATCAAAGCGCATTTAATACATGTAGCACTAAATCTGACCAGTTGAGGACGATAACGCTACACCTTAGGTTTAATTGTGTGCAAAGTTTGCTGTGGATGTTGTTGAATTGCTGTATGTGTCAACATCTGTAGTTTATTGTGTGAATGTATTAACACTAAACCCTCTATTTTATTTATGTAAAAGACACAATGGAGTCATGTGTAATGTTTATTTTATGTTTATATTTTCAGTCTTACAAACCAAAATTAAAGGCCTACTGAAATGACATTTTTTTATTTAAACGGGAATAGCAGATCCATTCTGTGTCATACTTGATCATTTCGCGATATTGCCATATTTTTCCTGAAAGTATTTAGTAGAGAACAACGATGATAAAGGTCGCAACTTTTGGTCGCTGATAAAAAAAGCCTTGCCTATACCGGAAGTAGCGTGACGTCACCGGAGGAAGGACTCCTCACATTTTCCCATTGTTCACAATGCAGCGAGAGAGATTCGGACTGAGAAAGCGACGATTACCCCATTAATTTGAGCGAGGATGAAAGATTTGTGGATGAGGAAAGTGAGAGCGAAGGACTACAGTGCAGTGCAGGACGTATCTTTTTTCGCTCTGACCGTAACTTAGGTACAAGGGTTCATTGGATTCCACACTTTCTCCTTTTTCTATTGTGGATGACGGATTTGTATTTTAAACCACCTCGGATACTATATCCTCTTGAAAATGAGAGTCAAGAACGCGAAATGGACATTCACAGTGACTTTTATCTCCACGACAATACATCGGCGAAGCTCTTTAGCTACTGAGCTAACATGATAGCATCGGGCTCAAATGCAGATGGAAACAAAATAAATAAATCCCTGACTGGAAGGATAGACAGAAGATCAACAATACTATTAAACTATGGACATGTAAATACACGGTTAATAATTCCCAGCTTGGCGAAGCTTAACAATGCTGTTGCTAATGACGCCATTGAAGCTAACTTAGCAACGGGACCTCACAGAGCTATAATAAAAACATTAGCGCTCCACCTATGCCAGCCAGCCCTCATCTGCTCAACACCCGTGCTCACCTGCGTTCCAGCGATCGACGGAAGGACGAAGGACTTCACCCGATCATCCGTGCGGTCGGCGGCTAGCGTCGGATAGCGCGTCTGCCATCCAAGTCAGAGTCCTCCTGGTTGTGTTGCTACAGCCAGCCGCTAATACACCGATCCCACCTACAACTTTTTTCTTTGCAGTCTTCATTGTTCATTAAACAAATTGCAAAAGATTCACCAACACAGATGTCCAGAATACTGTGGAATTTTGAGATGAAAACAGATCTTTTTTGTATTGGATTCAATGGGGTACCAATATTTCCGTTTCAATGATTGACGTCACGCGCATACGTCATCATATATAGACGTTTTCAACCGGAAGTTTAGCGGGAAATTAAAAATTTCACTTTATAAGTTAACCCGGCCGTTTTGGCATGTGTTGCAATGTTAAGATTTCATCATTGATATATAAACTATCAGACTGCGTGGTCGGTAGTAGTGGGTTTCAGTAGGCCTTTAAGGAAGAATTGTAAAGAAATAAAACTGAAGAAGGAAAATAATTCTAAAGAAAGAACAACAGTCCTCATCAAAACTTCTGGAGCTTCTGTTTATTCATGTTAACGGTTAACTATCTGTCTAGCTGCACACGCTGGAAACGAGTAGCAAGGGCAGAATAATGAATTTAGTGACAGTGCATTGTGAAAGCCGATGTTTTTAATTTGCTATTAAGTAAAAGCAATCTCAAAGGAATATAACCTGCGAAGGCACTTTCTGACAAAAAATCAAAATGTCCATGTTCGACCCCTGAGCCATATTGCCCTTGAACCTGCGGCCCTCTTCATTATGTAATTGAATAGCCCTGCTTTACGGCAATGCACATTTATAAATAATCAGATTTTAAATGAGCCAGATTCTAGCATAGTTGTTCATCTGTCGTCCTCCCGCATACTTCGTGTTCCTGTCTACAGCGCTAAGCCTTGTGGGTAATAAAGATTGATAACAAAATTTAAAAATGTTGCAACTTTCTGAAAAAGTTGTAGCAAATACAGGCATTTTAGGCCCTGAAAATCACACAAAAAGCCTGCGAAATCATGGATGGACTGTTAAAGTTCAAGCAGCGTGTATATAAAACGTTGATGGAATGCTACAGTGGTGACTCCCATTAGCCGTATTTTCCAAGCATTTATCATCTTTTAAAATCCTTTAAAAAGAGACATGTGTGTTCTTGTCTCTCATAATGATAGGCAAAATTCCCTAGTCCTAGTGTCATTGGAGCTGACGTGTACAACTACTGTATGTTTGAGAAGCTAGTGATACGATTAGTCTGTCGTATGTGTTTACTAGGCCTGTGCGAGGCAGCTCCTTCAGATTTACTCGCCTGTTGCGAGTCAATTTGAAGGGCACCGGGAATACACTTTACTACAAAATCCAAAACCAGTGAAGTTGGCACTTTGTGTAAATGGTAAATAAAAACAGAATACATGATTTGCAAATCCTTTTCAACTTATATTCAATTGAATAGACTGCAAAGACAAGATATTGAATGTTCGAACTGAGAAACTTACACTTTTTGTTGCAGGCATCAAATTCCAAATGAGCTAAGATTTGCAAAAAATAACGTTTTCCAGTTCGAACGTTAAGTATCTTGTCTTTGCAGTCTATTCAATTGAATATAAGTGAAAAAGGATTTGCAAATCATTGTATTCTGTTTTTATTTACAATTTACACAACGTGCCAACTTCACTGGTTTTGTGTTTTGTATAAAAAACGATTCACAATAGCGAGCCGTTCGTTTGGGAGTCGTTTTTTTATGCACATTACAGTTACAGCATCACCTGACTGGCAACATGACTAGAAAATGAGTCACAGTCAAAGGAAACTTTGCAGCATTTGGATTCCCTTTTTTTCCTGTTTTTATTTATATTTTATATTAGGTGAGGGAAAGCTCAAACACCTTTATGAAAAGTAAGAGTCCATGGTTCTCGCCCGGAAAAGGGTGGAGTGCCATCTCCAAGTTGGGGAGGAGATCTTGCCCCAAATGGAGGAGTTCAAGTACCTAGAAGTCTTGTTCACGAGTGAGGGAAGAGTGGATCGTGAGATCGACAGGCGGATCCGTGCGGCGTCTTCAGTAATGCGGACGCTGTATCAATTCGTTGTGGTGAAGAAGGAGCTGAGCCGGAAGGCAAAGCTCTCAATTTACCGATCGATCTACGTTCACATCCTCACCTATGGTCATGAGCTTTGGGTTATGACCGAAAGGACAAGATCACGGGTACAAGCAGCCGAAATGAGTTTCCTCCGCCGGGTGGCGGGTCTCTCCCTTAGAGATAGGGTGAGAAGCGCTGTCATCCGGGAGGAACTCAAAGTAAAGCCGCTGCTCCTCCACATCGAGAGGAGCCAGATGAGGTGGTTCGGGCATCTGCTCAGGATGCCACTAGGGAGATGTTTGTGGCACGTCCGACCAGCAGGAGGCCAAGGGGAAGACCCAGGACACGTTGGGAAGACTATGTCTCCCGGCTGGCCTGGGAACCCATCGGGATCCCCCAGGAGGAGCTGGACGAAGTGGCTGGGGAGAGGGAAGTCTGGGCTTCTCTGCTTAGGCTGCTGCCCCCGCGACCCAACCTCGGATAAGCGGAAGAAAATTGATGGATGGATGGATGGATTTATATTATTCTTATTTGAATGAACTTTTCTGGTTCATTGTTCTGAAGTAGTTTGTGTGTACACACACTAGGCAGGCTAGTAAAATGTTGTATCCGCATTTTTATTGTATCCTAATTTTTGTTCAGTTTGATTTATACTTTTTATACATACAAATACATAATATTCTTACTTATAACTAATGTTTTTTTTTCTGTATTGTTAAAAGGCTCTTGTGCTACAAAGTTTGTTTCGGTGAGTGAAAATTCTAAATAGTGATGTCACTGTTAAAGTATAAGGATATGTCACCACCTTATGTAATATTTACAATGAAAACAATAAAAATAAAATTAAAGTCAATATTTTGGAACAATTCCCACCAATAGACTAATATTTGTATATGTCTATGAATGTTCTCATTCATCCAGGTCATTTGTTATCTCAGGGCATTCAATTGATCGCAACTGGACTGTTGGTTGGTCTTCGAGGCTTCATCAGTTCGTGCTCATGGACTTACATTGGTCAGATATGGTCGAGTGGCTGGTGCCAAAACCCCAAATATTTATACTCCAAAACCAGGAGGATGTGCCTGGGCAAGAATGGTTTCGCCCTATTAATGACAATATTTGTATAGATTGTTCTAATCCACATTTTATTTTATAACTGCTACTAGTAATTTGTTTCATTGATTAAAAAAACAGTATAATAAGAACTAAAGTAACGAGCAAGTCTTTTGAACTGCTCTTTGAAAGGAATGGCTCCTCAAGATCCGACTCCCTTCAAAGAGCAAATAACTGGTGGGAAGCGGAACATTTTATTGAGGAATTTAGAGTTCTATGGCTTTCTTTTATAAAAATAAATTGTGAAATGTTAGTGTGGGGAAGCGACTGCAATACATATGGCTACACTGCACACGTGAAAGTGTAGGCTGCGGGAGTTTGTGTCGGTGTTTGTTTTTCGCAAAACGCCCTTCACAAGCACTACAGTATACTAAGCTGTGCTCGTGCATGTGTAAACACATTTGTGTTTATAATAGTAAACCTCCCAGTTCAGTATAACCATGTGCATCATCTCTTTTTTGACAAAGTGTGTCGTTGTTTCAGTTGTTCAAAGCGTTTAACTTCTTTTTATATTTGTGTGACAGGTAAAAAAATTTTACAGCTTTTTACTTTCTCTCCAGTAACTTCAACCAGATGGTAGGAACCTATGAAGAACTTCAGGCTTACTTGAAGGAATATGTGGAAGAACTTTCCAGGAGTGATGAGAGGAGAAATGCCCTGTGAGTGCAAGAAAACATAGTCTCTATTGTAGGAAATTGTTTGAGTATAGTTTCGTATTGCTGTCTCAGGCCACATTCACCACAGATTGATTCCGCTGAGGCCCAAGAGCTGATACATTTAAAGGAGAGGATTATGCTCCTGCCACATAATCAGCCATCCCAGGATCTGCAGGTCATAGCAACTCTCGGCATGGGAGGATTTGGACGAGTGGAGCTAGTGAGTTAATATATTTTTATTGTAATACTGGTACTAATAGCTTTCAGCTTACCCGACACCCTAATGAGCATAAGGGGTATATAAAATGGATGGATGGATCCTGGTACTATAGTACTTACCATTTGAACTTGAGCTGTCCTTGTCCAATATTGCTATCAGATATCAGCCTGATAAGTAATTTACCAAAGGTAAACATGGTAGGCTAAAGGCTACCAGGAGCTAGCAGTTACACAGCAGTTAAGCAAACAATAGCACACAAGCTAGACATGCATAAAAAGTGTCCCTAATTAAACAATATTGCAGTATAAACATCACATTTGTCAATATAAATATGTTTAAAATAAGTATTGTTGCATATTACTTTCACAGTATCCAAAGCAGAAGTGTATTAAAAAGTATTCAGTAACAAGCGTTTCCGCATCTTTCAACTTACTGTGTCATGAGCTTAACTTCATGAATTATTGTGGCCTCTAAGTGATGCCGGAAGAACAATTACCACTGTACTTCAACTTAAAGACAGCATATGTCCATTGCAAATGATTAATGATAAATAAGTTAATGTTTTTCATACCTACCATTGTTCTCCGTTTGACTATTTTTCACTTGATCAAACTTTTTCAAACATTCCACAAGTAAGTATGATTTACAGCTGATATAATATTACATCCATATCAGTATCAGCCAAGACTCAAAATTCCAATATCAGTATCGTATCGGAAGTGTAAAAAGTTGTCACGACATCCCTATTTTGAACCTTCCAAATGTGACAATCGCTCCTCCACGGTTACGTTTCACAAACTCTCATGAAATAAAGCAATAAAAAGAATCCAAATATGACTACAAAGCCAAAAATAAAAGATGCATTTTAATTTATTTGCTCTATATGCATTATAGAAAATAGATGATGAATTGTAAATGTGACCACATAAGAACAGAAATGACGTGCCGTCATTAAAATAACATTTAAATACAGCAGATGAAAGGTATAATGGAACAGGTGTCACATGGATTTATTAGTCAGGTAATTCCCCTATAGTTAAAAAAAACATTTAATCTTAAAGGCCTACTGAAACCCACTACTACCGACCACGCAGTCTGATAGTTTATATATCAATGATGAAATCTTAACATTGCAACACATGCCAATACGGCCGGGTTAACTTATAAAGTGACATTTAAAATTTCCCGGGAAATATCCGGCTGAAACGTCGCGGTATGATGACGTATGCGCGTGACGAAGTCAGTTTAACGGAAGTTATGGTACCCCGTAGAATCCTATACAAAAAGCTCTGTTTTCATTTCATAATTCCACAGTATTCTGGACATCTTTTGCAATTTGTTTAATGAACAATGAAGGCTGCAAAGAAGACAGTTGTAGGTGGGATCGGTGTATTAGCAGCGGACTACAGCAACACAACCAGGAGGACTTTGTTGGAGAGCAGACGCGCTAGCCGCCGACCTCACCTTGACTTCCTACGTCTCCGGGCCGCCAAACGCATCGGGTGAAGTCCTTCGTCCTTCTGCCGATCGCTGGAACGCAGGTGAGCACGGGTGTTGATGAGCAGATGAGGGCTGGCTGGCGTAGGTGGAGAGCTAATGTTTTTAGCATAGCTCTGTGCGGTCCGGTTGCTAAGTTGCTAAGTTAGCTTCAATGGCGTCGTTAGCACAGCATTGTTAACCTTCGCCAGCCTGGAAAGCATTAACCGTGTATTTACATGTCCACGGTTTAATAGTATTGTTGATTTTCTATCTATCCTTCCAGTCAGGGGTTTATTTTTTTTGTTTCTATATGCAGTTAAAGCACGATGCTATCACGTTAGCTCGTAGCTAAAGCATTTCGCCGATGTATTGTCGTGGAGATAAAAGGCACTGGATGTCCATTTAGCGTTCTCGACTCTCATTTTCAAGAGGATATAGTATCCGAGGTGGTTTAAAATACAAATCCGTGATCCACAATAGAAAAAGGAGAGTGTGGAATCCAATGAGCCAGCTTGTACCTAAGTTACGGTCAGAGCGAAAAAAGATACGTCCATCACTGCCTCTCAAGTCCTTCACTGTAACGTTCCTCATCTACGAATCTTTCATCCTCGCTCAAATTAATGGGGTAATCGTCACTTTCTCGGTCCGAATCTCTCTCGCTCCATTGTAAACAATGGGGAATTGTGAGGAATACTAGCTCCTGTGACGTCACGCTACTTCCGGTACAGGCAAGGCTTTTTTTTATCAGCGAGCAAAAGTTGCGAACTTTATCGTCGATTTTCTCTACTAAATCCTTTCAGCAAAAATATGGCAATATCGCGAAATGATCAAGTATGACACATAGAATGGATCTGCTATTCCCATTTAAATAAAAAAAAATCATTTCAGTAGGCCTTTAAATGTGCAGGTAAGAGGATAAGTATTTGATGCCCTGCTAATTTTGTAAGTCTATCTTTTATATAAAGCAGTGATGTGCAGTAAGGTGCATGGCTGGTGAGGCACTGACTTTTAAAAACATTCTAAATTTGTGTGCTCTAATTATGTTCATGGAGATTGGTCATTAAGGGTATAACACAAAAGAGAGAAAAGAGAATAATTCACTTAAAGCACCACTAAGTAAATTTTCAGCCTTCATAAAATATTTTCATAACTTTTGGGATGCTACATGGACTTACAACTTGTTGAATGACACATCTGTCATGGCCTGATGGGGTCTGTATCGCTTTCCCTGGCACTTAGGAACTTTCAGGAACGTGGCAGGAACCCTGCCACACAAAAAACTACAAATGTACTGACTAGCTTTATGGCATACGTCAGTCCCCCTTTCCCTATTCGTTAATAAGAAGGAAGTCGATGCAAACATTTACGTGAAAGCATTTAATTTGTTCTTAGTCGGAATTTTTACTGGAACGCCCCTCGTGGTCGTATTTCAGAACCGGAAAGTTGAAGCATGTCACCACCCCTGAGTTTGTTTCAAAGATGGCTGCTCTGGATGTAAACAATGATGTCTGCTTCTATAATATCCGTTACTAGCACTTTGGATTAGTTTTTGTCGCAGTAAATCCGTCATAAACAATGTATTCTTGTACGCTTATAGATGGTAATGTCACTGTAGTGTAAACTACTTTTATATCATATGGTATATATGCGAAAGGTAGAGGACAGCCTGTAAATTAGGTAAAAAGGAAGACTATCAAGAACTCAGGAGAGAAATTCAATGCAAGATTAGAAAAGACAAAAAGGAATGGCTAGAAAAACAATGTGAAAAGGTGGACTATATAATATGCAGAAAAAGTCTCAAGAATTGTACCAGCAGATTTGAAAAATGAAAACATCTACTTTCAAACCCAGCCAAATGTGCATCAAGAGTAGGGAAGAAATCACACGGACAGAACCAAAATATATTCTGAAGAGATGGAATAGATATGTTGAGAACCTTTTCAATGACGACTTCTTCAAGATAAATGATGTACGGCAACACACAGAATTTGATCATGAACCACCACCACTGAGTGACATAGAAATGGCCATCAGACATTTGAAAGATGGAAAATCGCCTGGACTGTATAATATCCCAGCAGAACTAATTAAAAATTGCAGGAAGTCTACTAAACTAATTATACATAAGCTGTGTGAAGAAATATGGAAATAATGTGAATGGCTAGATGATTGGCAAAAGCAGGAATTCGTCATGCTGCACAAAAACGGGAGAACCAAAGACGGTAACAACTACAGATCAATTGCCCTAATCTGCCATACCACTAAAGTCATGCTCATCATAATTCTCAACAGACTAAAAGCATGTAAAAGCATGGCAGAGGGATTCTCTCCCACAGATTAGATTTTGCCCACAAAATGCGTGTATTTGGCCATATTTAGACAAATGTATGTGTTAGAAAAAACAATGCCCAAAACCTTTTTTAGTTGTTTACTCTGTAAACCAACATCATAACTGTTCCTTCATTTAAGACGTCCACACAAATTTACGAACACACATTAAGGTGAGTTGAGTTCATGAAAAGATTTACTGCACATAACAATTACCAAATGTTCCTAAATAAATAAATAAAGGCAAATTACATTCATCTCTTACATAAAAAAAAACAATACACAGGCAAACATTTGTGGTGCATAATAAATAATTCTGCAAACATTATATTGGCAACATGCCTACAAACATAATCGGGCATGCTAGGGATAGGTACATTTCACATTTGAACCAATACGGTACCAATTCTTGCAACCTGGGAATCTATACCGGTACTTCAAGGTATACATTTTCAGGGGGAAAAAAATATATAACAAACCAGGGTGCCCGCCTTCCACCCAAATGCAGCTGAGATAGGCTGCAGCGACCCCAAAAGGGACAAGCGGTAGAAAATGGATGGATAGATATGCAGTATATCCACAATTAGAGGAATGCTCATACATCTTAAATAAACCTGAACAAAAATATAAACAAAACACTTTGTTTTGGCTCCCCTTTTGAACTAAAAAATCTACAACTTTTACTATATACACAAAATACCTATTCCTCTCAAATATTGTTCACAAATATGTCTAAATCTGTGTAAGTGAGCATTTTCGGTGTTAGTGAGCGCTTATTTGCCAAAATATTCCATACCACCTCACAGGTGTGGCATATCAAGTTATTGCACAGGTGTGCCTTAGGCTGCCCGCAATAAAAGGCAACTCTGAAATGTGCAGTTTTGCTTTATCTGGGTCTGGAGGGTCAGAATAAGCAGTCAGTATCTGATGTGACCACCATTTGCCGCACGCAGTGCAACACATAAAGTTGATCAGGTTTTTGATTGTGGCCTGTGGAATGTTGGTCTACTTTTCTTCAATTGCTGTGCGAAGTTGCCTGATATTGGCAGGAACTGGAACACGCTGTCGTATACTTTTGGCTGACATGTCCGGTCAGTATGCTGGCCATGCAAGAACTGGGATATTTTCAGCTTCCAGGAATTGTGTACAGATCCTTGCAACATAGGGCCGTGCACTGTCATTCTGCAACATGAGGTGGTGGTCTCGGGTGAATGGTACAAAATGGTATGTCAAGGTATCTCTGGGCATTCAAAATGCCATCAATAAAATGCACTTGCGTTTGTTGTCCTTAACATACGCCTTCCCATACCATAACCCCCCACCCCCACCAAATTTCAGTGGCCTTTTATTGTGGGCAGCCTAAAGCACACCTGTGCAATAATCATGCTGTTTAATCAGCATCTTCATATGCCACACCTGTGGGGTGAGTTGGATTATCTTGGCAAAGAAGAAATGCTCACTTACACAGATTTAGACAGATTTGTGAACAATATTTGAGAGCAATAGGTCTTTTGTGTACCTTATATAAACCTTATACAGTATGTGTTATACATTTTATAGTACATGCATGTTTTTTTAAACGTGAGTATGAGCTATAATTTGTGTGTCTGAAAAATGCCGCTCTACGCATTTGTTAAAAGGGTGCAAATATTTACAAAACTACCTGCATTATTTTTTTTCTATAAATACCAACTCACGCACAATACAGATATTTATGTTGGACTCCATGATGAGATGAAGTTGCACAACACAATTTCATAGGTTGTACTCCATGATAAGATAAAGTTAAGATGTGACATTTTATAAGTGGTAGGATTCTTCCTACACAAGCAATAGGATGATTGGATAAATGTTTTTGTTTCTCTTCTGTCTTTGGAAGTTATTGAGAGGTGGTTTTCTTTGACAGTGTGTATTGTGTCGCAGGTGAAGCTAAAGGACGAAGACACCACATTTGCTCTGAAATGTATTAAAAAGAAGCACGTTGTGGATAACAGGCAGCAGGAACACATTTACTCTGAGAAGAATATCCTTCAGCAAACCAACTCTGCATTTATCATCAGGTG
The DNA here is from genome assembly GCF_033978785.1 of Entelurus aequoreus. Taxonomy (NCBI): domain Eukaryota; kingdom Metazoa; phylum Chordata; class Actinopteri; order Syngnathiformes; family Syngnathidae; genus Entelurus; species Entelurus aequoreus. Next base: position 54,848,854 of record NC_084739.1, read on the forward strand.
TGTCTGTTGAGATTTTGTTTTACAGCTTCAATATACATGAACAAAGGAACGTATAGTCTAGAATACCAGGACACTTATAATGCTTATTACCTTATTTTTCAGACTATAATCCGCATTGGTATATAAACCGCAACTAGTTACTTAAATATGCTTATTACCTTATTTTTCGGACCATAACCCGCATTGGTATAGAAGCCGCACCCACTAAACTTTAAATGAAAAAGAGATTTGTTCATATATTAGTTGCACCGGAGTATAAGCCGCAGATATATACTAAAACATAGTGAAAAACGATATTTACATAGAAATATTTTATTAATATTTACAGTATTTGTATACTTGAATTGTTTCCAAACAGTGCCTGTACCACTGCAGTAAAAGTAAAAGGGCTGATGAAACAAAACAGAAAAATCATCGATGTCTTAATTCACCCTTTATGAGATTAATGCATTTTTCTCCTTTTTTAATAAGGTTCAATATGTTTATCAGGATTCTTCTTCCTTGTACTTTGTAAACACTTTGAGTGTGAACAGTTTCTTAAAGAGACACATTTTAGGAAATTGTTTGATTTCTTTGCTGACTCTATTCCATGGTTTAGCCGTTAGCAAAAAAAATATTAATAGATTAGCCGCACCTTTGTATAAACCGCAGGGTTCAAGGCATAGGAAAAAATTTGCGGTTTATAATCCGAAAAATATGGTAATTAAATTCAACTTATTAAAGCTTGCTTATAAAAAATCTAACTTAAACTATAAAATAGCTTTTACAAAATTGTCTGATATAACTTAAACCACGACATTTTAATCACTTTCTAAAATAAAATTTAAAAAAACAGGCTGGCCAGGATAGGATGCAAAAACAGGACATGTTTGGAAAACAGGATGTTTGTTCACCCTAATATGGACACAGATTTGTTGAGCACACATGCCAATGTTGAACAGAACCAGAAGTAAGCTCACATGTTCCTTACAACAGACCATGTTCTCTGCTCTGTAGACTTCTCTAAGGAGTTGCTAAGGAGTGCACTGCAGAATGCTTCTGTCTCAAATCTCACCGTCGTGCTGAAATGTATCTGTATGATGACTTTAAAGAACAAAAGCCTTAAGTAAGCAGCCTTTCAGGTAGCTAAGTTCAGCCAAGATGTTCAAGTTTCCCACACACTTCTCAATCAGCATCTGGGTCACTTTTATCCAGAGTTGTCCAAAGCAGCTATTTTTTAATGGCCTGCAGCACATTCTAAAAAGATTATTATTTAAAAAAAAACATAAAAGTGGAATAAAAGGGCAAACAGGTGTAATGTAACGGGAACAAGTTGAAATGTTAACGTTAACAAAACAAAGCAAACATGCAGGTTATATATATATATATATATATATATATATATATATATATATATATATATATATATATATATATATATATATATATATATATATATATATATATATATATATATATATATATATATATATATATATATATATATATATATATATATATATATATACATATATCTCCTGCTATAGTCCATAAGAACTCTGACTTATTATAGTATTATACAATATTAAGTAAAATGATAACGCATAAAAGTATAATGTAAAATATTACTAGTTGATGTGAAATATTTGTGATGTATGTTACTGTATATTACATTTTTTGTGGTCAATATATTTCCTGTTTTGAAAATAGTTTTTTGACACAAAAATTGAAATGAATAAAGAACATATGAAGAGTTCAGATGCAAAAACAGATATCTCAATTTTCCTTGTTTTTATTAAATCCATGTTTTTTGTGGAGTTTTTTCATGGAACAGCAATCCTGCTGATTTGGGTTGCAATTGAATTGTTTCCAACAACCAAAATAATAGTCTCAATTTGAAAAAATAGCATTTTACAAAAACACTGACATTACATTACATTACCATGACAGCTGCTGTATAACATCATTACATTAAACACAGATCAGTTCTTCATTGGAGAGAGTAGCAGCTACACAGGCAATAGACGGCATTTTTCCCACCACTCTGTGTCAAACTTTCTTGCTCACGGACCACTCAGATTTATCGGGACTCTTTTTGCCCCCAGTAGGTGAGGGAACCACACGCTCACTGATTTCATTAAGTTATTCATTATTGATGCTTTAATTTAGTTACAATCACGGCAAAACAGACAGGAAACAACCAAACATGAGGGCTAATATTGGATGACGTTATCAAATTTTGATATACTAATTGGTCCTGATAGATTTGTCTGTATGTGCCGCAAAGACAGCACGCCGCTTGTCGCTTTCTGAAGTAAAACGGCATTTTCAAAAGTGAAATGTGAACGATAAGGCGATCTTGTGTAAAATGTGTTTTTACTAGCTGGTAGAGAATGGTGTGAATCGGTTTTTGGTCCTGAACTCTTTAATATATTGTTCTAAAATCAGTGACATTTATTAAGGTTTTGTTAACCTTGTACTTTTTGTGACAAATACATTGAGCAATTTAAGGGTTAAATGTCCAAATGTGATAATTGATTAAGTTGTCTGATATGAATATATTGAATGCAGATCACGTGATCCGTGGGGTGCTCTGTTTTGCGTGAAAATGTGCATGTAAAATGTAAATTAATTAATGACATGGCATTTTATGGGACATTTTACCATACATGTTTCTAACCCATTCCTGCTCAGTCACTGATAAGAATATAATGGCAAATTTGCCAGGATGTTCCCTGTGGCACGCAGCGCTAGTGCCGGTCTTGAGCGGCAGACATACTGGGTTAAATCCCTGGCAAATGTATGCATTGATTAATTAGAATTTGATTGATTATGATTGAACACTTTTTCCCATGGATTTATATATTTATAAAACATGCATCAAATTAAATTGAAATTTGATCCAAAAAGTATAACAATCGTTTCATATTATTAAAAAATTAAATGTTCTGCTCAGAATAAAATTTAGCATAGAGTCCCAATTTAGCCATTGACTGCCAAGCATGTATGCTTCATGTATGTTTATGCACAGTATCAAGAGCTCATTGTGTTCCCCAATGTGAGTTTATTGTGTGTAATTTTTATGTCTGTACCAATATTTTAGGTAATGTTCTTTCTAGTGGGATTGAAGATTGCCATAATGTATTTAACTTTTAACCACCCAGGAAGTACATGTAACAACAGGTTTTGTTGGTTAACTTGTGGAAAGATAATTAATGTTGCCAAAGGGCAGTATTAAGGACGAATTCCTGCCCGAGCGAACTGGTCGTACATGTAGGGCCAACTTACAGGGAGACTCACTATGGCTTTGGCGAAGCATTGTACATGTCTGACAGGGGCCTTCGGTCTTGTGGTGGTGTGTCCAGACGGGCCAACGCACCCCGATCTCCAAACATCCTCCCAACACACCCGCTGTACCAGGTGACCTTGGGTACCCAACTTGGGATCAATGTCCGAAGATTTAAAGGCCTACTGAAACCCACTACTACCGACCACGCACGCTGATAGTTTATATATCAATGATGAAATCTTAACATTGCAACACATGCCAATACGGCCGGGTTAGCTTACTAAAGTGCAATTTTAAATTTTGCGCGAAATATCCTGCTGAAAACGTCTCGGTATGATGACGCCTGCACTTGACGTCACGGATTGTAGAGGACATTTTGGGACAGCATGGTGGCCAGCTATTAAGTCGTCTGTTTTCATCGCAAAATTCCACAGTATTCTGGACATCTGTGTTGGTGAATCTTTTGCAATTTGTTCAATGAACAATGGAGACAGCAAAGAAGAAAGCTGTAGGTGGGAAGCGGTGTATTGCGGCAGGTGTTGTGCCGGATAACGCACCCCCGCCGTAGAATGCACCCCCTGACTGTTGTGTCGGATAACACAGCCGGTGTTTCATTGTTTACATTCCCGAAAGATGACAGTCAAGCTTTACCATTGGCCTGTGGAGAACTGGGACAACAGAGACTCTTACCAGGAGGACTTTGAGTTGGATACGCAGACGCGGTACCGTGAGTACGCAGCTGCGGCTTCCAAACATTTGATCGCTTGCCCGTACGTGCATGCCGCTATGTGCATGTCATGTACGTAACTTTGGGAACTTTGGGGAAATATATGTGGTGTATGAACTTTGGGGAGGTGAACGGTACTTTGGGCTGTGGGATTGAGTGTGATGTGCAGGTGTTTGAGTTGTATTGGCGGGTTATATGGACGGGAGGGGGGAGGTGTTTGTTATACGAGAGTAATTTGTGGCATATTAAATATAAGCCTGGTTGTGTTGTGGCTAATAGAGTATATATACAGTATGTCTTGTGTTTATTTACTGTTTTAGTCATTCTAAATATAAATATTCTGAATATCAGGCCCCACCCGCCTCTCACAGCATCTTCCCTATCTGAATCGCTCCCACTGCCCTTTAGTCCTTCACTCTCATTTTCCTCATCCACAAATATTTCATCCTCGCTCAAATTAATGGGAAAATCGTCGCTTTCTCGGTCCGAATCGCTCTCGCTGCTGGTGGCCATGATTGTAAACAATGTGCGGATGTGAGGAGCTCCACAACCTGTGACGTCACACGCATATCGTCTGCTACTTCCGGTATAGGCAAGGCTTTTTTATCAGCGACCAAAAGTTGCGAACTTTATCGTCGATGTTCTCTACTAGATCCTTTCAGCATTATGTATTGATACATATTGATATATAATGTATATCCATCCATCCATCCATCTTCTTCCGCTTATCCGAGGTCGGGTCGCGGGGGCAGCAGCCTAAGCAGGGAAGCCCAGACTTCCCTCTCCCCAGCCACTTCGTCTAGCTCTTCCCGGGGGATCCCGAGGCGTTCTCAGGCCAGCCGGGAGACATAGTCTTCCCAACGTGTCCTGGGTCTTCCCCGTGGCCTCCTACTGGTCGGACGTGCCCTAAACACCTCCCTAGGGAGGCGTTCGGGTGGCATCCTGACCAGATGCCTAAACCACCTCATCTGGCTCCTCTCGATGTGGAGGAGCAGTGGCTTTACTTTGAGCTCCTCCGGATGACAGAGCTTCTCACCCTATCTCTAAGGGAGAGACCCGCCACCCGGCGGAGGAAACTCATTTCGGCCGCTTGTACCCGTGATCTTGTCCTTTCGGTCATAACCCAAAGCTCATGACCATAGGTGAGGATGGGAACGTAGATCGACCGGTAAATTGAGAGCTTTGCCTTGCGGCTCAGCTCCTTCTTCACCACAACGGGCCGATACAGCGCCCGCATTACTGAAGACGCCGCACCGATCCGCCTGTCGATCTCACGATCCACTCTTCCTTCACTCGTGAACAAGACTCCGAGGTACTTGAACTCCTCCACTTGGGGCAAGATCTCCTCCCCAACCCGGAGATGGCACTCCACCCTTTTCCGGGCGAGAACCATGGACTCGGACTTGGAGGTGCTGATTCTCATCCCAGTCGCTTCACACTCAGCTGCGAACCGATCCAGTGAGAGCTGAAGATCCTGGCCAGATGAAGCCATCAGGACCACATCATCTGCAAAAAGCAGAGACCTAATCCCGCAGCCACCAAACCGGATCCCCTCAACGCCTTGACTGCGCCTAGAAATTCTGTCCATAAAAGTTATGAACAGAATCGGTGACAAAGGGCAGCCTTGGCGGAGTCCAACCCTCACTGGAAACGTGTCCGACTTACTGCCGGCAATGCGGACCAAGCTCTGACACTGATCATACAGGGAGCGGACCGCCACAATCAGACAGTCCGATACCCCATACTCTCTGAGCACTCCCCACAGGACTTCCCGAGGGACACGGTCGAATGCCTTTTCCAAGTCCACAAAGCACATGTAGACTGGTTGGGCAAACTCCCATGCACCCTCAAGGACCCTGTCGAGAGTATAGAGCTGGTCCACAGTTCCACGACCAGGACGAAAACCACACTGTTCCTCCTGAATCTGAGGTTCGACTATCCGGCGTAGCCTCCTCTCCAGTACACCTGAATAGACCTTACCGGGAAGGCTGAGGAGTGTGATCCCCCGATAGTTAGAACACACCCTCGGGTTCCCCTTTTTAAAGAGAGGAACCACCACCCCGGTCTGCCAATCCAGAGGTACCGCCCCCGATGTCCACGCGATGCTGCAGAGTCTTGTCAACCAAGACAGCCCCACAGCATCCAGAGCCTTAAGGAACTCCGGGCGGATCTCATCCATCCCCGGGGCCCTGCCACCGAGGAGCTTTTTAACTACCTCAGCAACCTCAGCCCCAGAAATAGGAGAGCCCACCACAGATTCCCCAGGTACTGCTTCCTCATAGGAAGACGTGTTGGTGGGATTGAGGAGGTCTTCGAAGTATTCCCTCCACCGATCCACAACATCCGCAGTCGAGGTCAGCAGAACACCATCCTCACCATACATGGTGTTGATAGTGCACTGTTTCCCCTTCCTGAGGCGGCGGATGGTGGTCCAGAATCGCTTCGAAGCCGTCCGGAAGTCGTTTTCCATGGCTTCCCCGAACTCCTCCCATGTCTGAGTTTTTGCCTCCGCGACCGCTGAAGCCGCATACCGCTTGGCCTGTCGGTACCTGTCCGCTGCCTCAGGAGTCCTATAAGCCAAAAGAACCCGATAGGACTCCTTCTTCAGCTTGACGGCATCCCTCACCGCCGGTGTCCACCAACGGGTTCTAGGATTACCGCCACGACAGGCACCAACTACTTTGCGGCCACAGCTCCAATCAGCCGCCTCGACAATAGAGGTGCGGAACATGGTCCACTCGGACTCAATGTCCAGCACCTCCCTCGTGACATGTTCAAAGTTCTTCCGGAGGTGGGAATTGAAACTCTCTCTGACAGGAGACTCTGCCAGACGTTCCCAGCAAACCCTCACAATGCGTTTGGGCCTGCCAGGTCTGCCCGGCATCCTCCCCCACCATCGCAGCCAACTCACCACCAGGTGGTGATCGGTAGAAAGCTCCGCCCCTCTCTTCACCCGAGTGTCCAAAACAGGCTGCAAATCCGATGACACAACTACAAAGTCGATCATGGAACGGCGGCCCAGGGTGTCCTGGTGCCAAGTGCACATATGGACACCCTTATGCTTGAACATGGTGTTCGTTATGGACAATCCGTGACGGGCACAAAAGTCCAAAAACAACACACCACTCGGGTTCAGATCCGGGCGGCCATTCTTACCAATCACGCCTCTCCAGGTTTCACTGTCGTTGCCAATATGAGCGTTGAAGTCCCCCAGTAGAACGAGGGAATCACCCGGGGGAGCACCCTCAAGTACTCCCTCGAGTGAATCCAAAAAGGGTGGGTACTCTGAGCTGTTGTTTGGCGCGTAAGCGCAAACAACAGTCAGGACAATTCCCCCCACCCGAAGGCGGAGGGAAGCTACCCTCTCGTCCACCGGGTTGAACTCCAACATGCAGGTTCTGAGCCGGGGGGCAACAAGAATTGCCACCCCAGCCCGTCGCCTCTCACTGCCGGCAACGCCAGAGTGGAAGAGAGTCCATCCCCTCTCGAGAGAACTGGTTCCAGAGCCCTTGCTGTGCGTCGAAGTGAGTCCGACTATGGGAGGGAAGCTACCCTCTCGTCCACCGGGTTGAACTCCAACATGCAGGTTCTGAGCCGGGGGGCAACAAGAATTGCCACCCCAGCCCGTCGCCTCTCACTGCCGGCAACGCCAGAGTGGAAGAGAGTCCATCCCCTCTCGAGAGAACTGGTTCCAGAGCCCTTGCTGTGCGTCGAAGTGAGTCCGACTATGTCTAGCCGGAACTTCTCCACCTCGCGCACTAGCTCAGGCTCCTTCCCCCCCAGCGAGGTGACGTTCCACGTCCCAAGAGCTAGCTTCTGTAGCCGAGGATCGGACCGCCAGGTGCCCTGCCTTCGGCTGCCGCCCAGCTCACATTGCACCTGCTATGGGTGGTAAGCCCATTGGAATATATATAATATAATGTATATATTGTGTTTTTTATGTTGATTTGATAAAAAAATTTTTTAAAAATTATTGTGTGGCCAATCGGTACCGGTCCGCGGCCCGGTGGTTGGGGACCACTGGTTTAGTGGACATAAAACAATGGCTAAGCGATAACTCGCTGTAGCTTAATGCAGATAAAATAGAAACACTGGTTATTGCACCTGATGATTTCCTTCTAGTGATTTAACAGTGCTTGGGTGACTTGGGCCAGTCGCTAAGCCAAGCCTTAGAAACTTGGGAGTTATCTTTGACAAGGACATGACATCCATGCAGCAATGTAAGCAGCTGGTGAGAAACTGCTTCTTTCAACTAAGGAACATTTCTAAACTTAGGAAAATGGTGTCACAGAATGTTTTGGAACTTGTCATTCACTACTGTTCCAGTTTGTTTTCATGTCTGAACAAGAAGAAGTTCTCTCCTTGGCAATTTGTGCTAACCTCTGCAGCGAGAATTCTGACCCAAACAAATAGGAGGACCCATATATCCCCTATTCTAAAATAACTACATTGGCTGCCAGTGTCCTATGGGAGCAAGTTCAAAATTCTGGTTTTAGTTTTCAGAGCCTTGCATGGCTCCGGCTCCTTCTGTGATCTGATCCAGCCTTGTACCCGGCTCAAGCTCTGAGGTCTGTGGATCAGAATCTGCTGAAGGTTCCCCACATTTGTTTTTGGATTAGAGGGGACCATCTTTCCAGGCTGTTTCTACCATGCTTTGGAACCATTTTCCGCCCTCAATGCGCTCTATTGACTCTGTTGACACCATCAAAAGCAAACTCATTTATTTGTTCAGGCTTTTAATTAGCTACCCCTAGGCTGCTGTTGTTTTTTATATTGTTTTTATATTATTTCATTCAGTGTTTTTTATATAGTTTTTTTATATTGATTTTGTATTGTCTCTTACATTAATACATATATTTTAGCCTTTTATATTGTGGGAAATGTCTAATATTTTAACTGTGCTGTTAAGCACTATGTGTTTTTTTTCTATGAAAAATATATAAATAAACAAATGTTACTTACTTACTGACTTAATATATTCCCTTTTCAGCAAAAATTTGCTGAATTTTGACAAACTATTTTAAGGAAAGCATTTAATTTGTGGAAAAACGCCAAAACTTTTTTACGCAGAAAACAAACCTCATTTACACTAAATTAGTAAGTATTCATTTACAAGTATGTTATAGTAAGACTTTTTAATAAACAAATGTTACTTAGTGACTTAATATATTCCCTTTTCAGCACAAATTGGCTGAATTTTGACAAACTATTTTAAGTAAAGCATTTTATTTGTGGAAAAACGCCAAAACTTTTTCATGCAGAAAACAAACCATTTACACTAAATTAGTATGTATTAATTTACAAGTATGTTATAGTAAGTAGTACTTTTAATGTCAGCATAATCAACACTTGCATTGAATTTTAGCCTTCTGTGGCAAGCTTCAGTCTTACAGGAAATGGTCAGAAGCAAAGTCTTTTATTTGCTATTCAGGACTTATCCGTACGGCACAAATGATAATCAACTCCAACCACAAGCTCTCTCACAGGGTAATCAACACAAACACACCACATCCTTAAAGCAAGAGGAGCTTTGTCTCAGCAAATTTCCTTTAATTCTTTATTATCACATAAAACAACCTCTATTTTAGGGGGAGGAGTGAGCTTTTGTAGCACACACTTAAGTGACTAGACAGCAGCTAAGCCAGACTTAATTAGTGTGTTAAAAATAGACAATTTACAGGCATCTCAATTACTTGGCACAATTCCTGGTGCCCCCTGTGTGGTTGTGTTTTGTAAGACATGTTAGCATACAGTTTAAAGGGGGAACTGCACTTTTTTTTTGGAATGTTGCCTATCGTTCACAATCATTATGAGACAAGAAGACGAAAGGTTGTTTTTTATTTGCATTCTAACATGTAAAAATCGGCTTATTCTTGGTAGTTAGCAATGCAGGTAATGGGAGCAATCAATTCTACATCTAAATCACTTTCAAAATGCATTAAAAAGCTCACCAATACTTCACTTACGTTCCGCAACCTGTATAATGACCAAATCGTAGCAATATTGTTATTGTTAGAGCAAACACTGAGGAACTCTTTTTCTATCGTAGTAACACATCGGCGTGCTTCAGGATTAGACTTAGACTTAGACTTAGACAAACTTTAATGATCCACAAGGGAAATTGTTCAACACAGTAGCTCAGTTACAATGATGGAAAGTGTAAGGATGGAAAGTACAATGCAGGTATAAATAGACTAATATAGCGATAAAAAAATCTAACATATATAATAATAATAATGGATTAGATTTATATCGCGCTTTTTCGATTGTTAGATACTCAAAGCGCTCACAGAGAAGTGGGAACCCATCATTCACTCACACCTGGTGGTGGTAAGCTACATTTGTAGCCACAGCTGCCCTGGGGTAGACTGACGGAAGCGAGGCTGCCAGTTTGCGCCTACGGCCCCTCCGACCACCAACTACCATTCATTCATCATTCATTTCACCGGTGTGAGCGGCACCGGGGGCAAAGGGTGAAGTGTCCTGCCCAAGGACACAACGGCAGCGATTTTTGGATGGTAAGAGGCGGGGAGCGAACCTGCAACCCTCAGGTTTCTGGCACGGTTGCTCTACCCACTACGCCACGCCGCACATACATAATATGTGTACAAAATAATATATATACAGATATATTATGTCTATAACATATATACAATATATACCAATGACCATGTACAATATTACAGTATATACAGTATACAGTATGTGACAGCAGCAGCATAAAATAGAGAGAGATCCAGCAGGAAATAGAAAATAGACATTATAAACAAAGAGAAGTAGCTAACATGTCAGGTAATAGGCAGATGTCATCTATTGCTGTATGGCGAGTGATTATACAGCTGGATGGAGTGTGGAATGAAGGAGTTCTTGAATCGCACAGTGCGGGAAGGAAGTTGAAGGAGCCTGTTGGAGTATGAGCTCCGCTGTCCCTTAATTGTCAGGTGGAGTGGGTGGGCAGGATTGTCCATGATGGCGAGCAGTTTGCCAAGTGTCCTCCTGTCCCTCACTGACACAAATGCCTCCACCTGCGTGCCAATAGTTTGGCCGGCTTTCCGGATCAGTTTATCAATTCGGTTTGAGTCCCTTTTGCTGGTGCTGCTCGCCCAACCAACCACTGCAAAGTACAGTGAACTGGCCACAACAGACTGATAAAATATCTCTAACAGCTTGCTTCACACATTAAAGGACCTAAGCTTCCTCAGGAAAAAGAGTCTGCTCATGCCCTTCTTGTAAACAGCTTTGCAGTTGTCCTTCCAGTCCAGTCTGCTGTTCAAGTGGACTCCCAGGTACTTGTACTGCTCCACTACTGCCACTTCCCGGCCCTGGATCTTGATGGGCTCCACCGGGGTCACTCTCTTCCTGAAGTCGATGACCAGCTCCTTGGTCTTGTCCACATTAAGGACCAGATGGTTCGCCTGAGACCACTCCACAAAGTCAGCGATCAGTGTCCTGTACTCCAATTCCCGTCCCTCTCTGATACACCCGACCACAGCAGAGTCGTCAGAGTATTTCTGCAGGTGGCAGGACCTGGAACTATACTGGAAGTCTGAGGTGTACAGGGTGAACAGGAAAGGAGACAGGACGGTCCCCTGTGGAGCACCTACACGGCGTGGCGAAGTTGGTAGAGTGGCTGTGCCAGAAATCGGAGTGTTGCTGGTTACTGGGGTTCAATTCCCACCTTCTGCCTTCCTAGTCACGTCCGTTGTGTCCTTGGGCAAGACACTTCACCCTTTGCCTCTGATGGCTGCTGGTTAGCGCCTTGCATGGCAGCTCCCGCCATCAGTGTGTGAATGTGTGTGTGAATGGGTAAATGTGGAAATACTGTCAAAGCGCTTTGAGTACCTTGAAGGTAGAAAAGCGCTCTACAAGTATAACCCATTTATCATTTATTTATTTACACCACTGACCACAGTATCCGACAGGGAGCTTCCCAGTCGCACAAACTGGGGCCTGTCAGAAAAGTAATCAGTGATCCAGGAGACAATGGATGAACTGACACCCATCCTGAGCAACTTGTCACTCATCAGAATTGGCTGAATGGAGTTAAAGGCACTGGAGAAATCAAAAAACTTGATCCTCACAGTGCCCCTCCCACCATCCAGGTGAGAGTGAGCATGATGCAGCAGGTTAGCCGTAAAAGTTAACTAGGGTGAGAGACAGGGGCGCCGCTAGGGATTTTGGGCCCCATGAAAATAATCTTTACAGGGCCCCCTGTATTATAATTTCATCATCATTAGGGGCCTCTCTGGGCCCCCCTCCATCATGGGCCCCAAGAATCTGTCTCCTTTACCCCCCCTTTTCGGCGCCCCTGGTGAGAGATGAGCTGGCTTCTAGGTCAACAGGAAACGCGTTTGAGTTTGTAATACACAACACAGTGCGGTAAGACACTAATCTGTACTGACTGAAAAACATGGACAACCATATTAGAGAAACTGTAAAGTATCAGCCCGCATTTCATATTTTGTTTGTCTACAGCAGGGGTCACCAACCTTTTTGAAACCAAGGGCTACTTCTTGGGTACTGATTGCTGGGAAGGGTTACCAGTTAGATACACACTTAAATAAATTGCCAGAAGTATCCAATTTGCTCAATTTACCTTTAACTCTGTTATTATTAATAATTAATTATATTTATCTTTGTGGAAACACTGATCATCTTAATGATTTATCACAATAAATATATATAGAAACAAATAAATATCAATATGCAACACTTTATTTTTATATTTTCTCTAAGTGCACATTTTTCAAATTGAACATTTTCAAATGATCACTTCTAAGACAGTCTTGTGAAATCACAATATCCCATTTTAACTAGCTAGCCACTAACATTTTTTTTTAACAAATCATGAATTACTTTGCACCATGTTTGTACAAATAATAACTCATGTAAAATACAAAAGTAAACTCTCAAATTTTTAAATCATGTCACACTTTGAACTGGACACCAAATCTGTTATCTGTTTCTTTGTCAGTTAGTGGGAAGCCTGGCATTGCATGCTGTTAACTAGTGTGTTGTACTCTGGTGTGTAACTTGACACTGCAACTCTGAGTGAGTCTTGCAGATGTGCATCAGTGAGGCGTGTTCTGTGTTTGTTCTTGATGAAGTTCATGTCAGAAAAGGCTGATTCACAAAGATAAGATTTTTCCTCATTGTTTGCGGAACCTTCTTAATCTTTTGGACATATTTTCACAGCAATCTGGCCTTAAGCTTAATTATGATAAATGTAAAATGTTAAGGATCGGAAATCTAAAGGGAACGTCCTTTCGAATGGAATGCAAAGTGCCTGTTTTGTGGACAGATGGACCAGTTAACATACTTGGTGTTGTCCCAGAAAATCTGGAAGATCTAGGCTCAGTAAATTATGATAATCGACTAAGAAAGCTGGACAAAATTATGCAATTATGGAAAGGGAAATCCCTAACCTTGTATGGTAAAATGTCTATTGCCAACTCGTTAATTATTCCTCAATTTATTTATTTGTTTTTGTCATTACCAGCTCCATCACAAAACTTTTTTAAGATTTATGAGCGGAGGGTCTTCGATTTTGTCTGGAACGGCAAACCAGAAAAGATTAAAAGAAAGGTTTTGTACAAAGAGTATGAATATGGGGGCCGGAACTTCTCAACCTTGAAGCTATGTGTCTGTCTTTAAAAGCATCAATTGTTCCAAAGATGTATTTAAACATTGAGTGGTACACAAATGTCCTGTTGGACAAAAAACATGTACTGTATCAAAAGAAATTGTATCCTTTTTTACAAGTGATCCCCTCCCAGAGAGTCTGCTGGGAAACATGGCGGGGTTCATAAAGGAAACAATCCACTCATAGTGGTGTTTTCAATTTTATGTGCCAGAAAAAAGAGACAATATTTTGCAGCAGTTAATATGGATGAACTCTAATATTGTAATAGATGGAAAGCCTTTTTTTTTGGAAAAATGTGTTTGAAAGAGGAATCATTTTTGTCAATGATATTATCAATGAGAATGGTAAAATTATGAAGTATAATGAATTTAAAACTATGTATGGTGATGCTTGCTCAAGCTTTTCATTTTATCAACTAACTGGAGTAATTGGGAAAAGATGGAAACAAATAATTAATTATGGAACTACTAAATTATTAGTTTGTAAACCTCTAATAAGAAATTCTAGTTGGCAAAAAGGAACTAAAATAAATAGAAAAAGATATAATTTTTATTTAATAAAGAAATCTTTGAAGGCTGCCTCATACAACACAAATGAAAAATGGGAGGACTTTTTTGACTGCCCGTTGCCATGGGATGCCATATTTAAACTAATCTATAAAACCACTATCGATGTGCAAAATCGTTATTTTCAAATTAAAATTATTTATAACTTCTTACCCACAGGGAAAATGTTAAAATTATGGAATATGACAGAGTCAGATGATTGCCGATTTTGTTGTCAGGAGCCTGAATCCACCCTGCATTTGTTTTGGTATTGTCATATTGTGTCTTTGTTTTGGGTGGAAGTTGAAAAAATGTGTTTAAGGATTGGTTTGTTTATGATGCTTAATGTGGTTTCTGTTATTTTAGGAGAGTTCATTGACAATCCTGATTTAGTCAATTTAATTATAGTACTCTGTAAAATGTTTATTTTTAAGGCCAAAAACAGATATTCACTTAGTATTACTTTCTTTAAAACATTTATTCAGTATTTTCTAACTTTAGAAAGTTACATGGTTGAAAACGATAATGATGCCAAAAAACATTAAAAAAAAGATGAGAAGTCCTCAAAGGCTTATTTTGAAAGTATAATTATGTTTATAGATTATATGATATCTGTTGTTGTGTTCCCTAATTTGAGTGCCCTGGACATAATCTGGACTGTACATAAATGCTTATTTTGAAAATGTAATTTTGTTTATAAATTATATGCAATCTGTTGTGTTCCCTAATTTTTTTCTGTGTACATGAATGAAGGTGTGTGTTGCTGAGTCCGACTTGAACATTATCTGGACTGGGCCTGGTTTAAAAAACCCTTTAAACAAATCTAATTTCATTGACAACCTGGTCTGTTGAAGATAAGGCCCTTTTTTTAAAAATAAAATAAAATAAGATGAATAAATAAAAAACATTTTCTTGGATAAAAAAGAAAGTAAAACAATATAAAAATAATTACATAAAAAATAGTAATTAATGAAAATGTTAGTGGACCAGCAGCCTATACAATCATGTGTGCTTCAGGGACTGTGTCCCTTGCAGATGTGTTGTCTTCATCATCTTCATCTTCAACCGCTTATCCGGAATCGGGTCGCGGGGACAACAGCTCCAGCAAAGAACCCCAGACTTCCCTCTCCAGAGCAACATTTGCGACTTCCTCCTGGGGAATCCCGAAGCGTTCCCAGGCCATAGAGGAGATGTAATCCCCCCATCTGGTCCTTGGCCTGCCGCGGGGCCTCCTCCCAGTGGGACGTGCAACGAGGACCTCCCTAGGGAGACGCTCGTGAGGCATCCGCACGAGATGCCCGAACCACCTAAGCTGGCTCCTTTCCAAGCGAAGGAGCAGCGGCTCTACTCCGAGTCTCTCTCGGGTGACTGCACTTCTCACCCTATCTCTAAGGGAGATGCCAGCCACCCTTCTGAGGAAACTCATTTCGGCCGCTTGTATCCGCGATCTTATTCTTTCGGTCATTACCCACACTTCATGACCATAGGTGAGAGTAGGAATGTAGATAGCTCGGTAGACCGAGAGCTTTGCCTTCTGGCTCAGCTCCCGTTTCGTCACAACAGTGCGGCAGAGAGACTGCAATACTGCCCCAGCTGCTCCGATTCTCCGGCTGATTTCCTTCTCCATCTTTCCCTCACTCGTGAACAAGACCCCGAGATACTTAAACTCCTCCACCTGGGACAGAGTCCTGTCCCCTACCCGGACTGTACAAACCATCGGTTTCCTGCTGAGAACCATGGCCTCAGATTTGGAGATGCTGATCCTCATTCCAGCCGCTGAACACTCGGCTGCGAACCGATCCAGTGAGAGCTGAAGGTCACGAACCGAAGGTGCCATCAGGACCACATCATCTGCAAACAGCAGTGACGCAACCTTTAGCCCCCCGAGACGTATACCCTCTCCGCCATGGCCACGACTCCGCCTAGAAATCCTGTCCATGAAAATCACAAACAGGATAGGTGACAGGGCGCAGCCCTGGCGGAGACCAACCCCCACTGGAAACGGATCCGACTTACATCCAAGCACCCGGACACAACTCTCGCTTTGGTTGTACAGAGATTGGATGGCCCTCAGCAGGGTTCCCCTCACTCCGTACTCCCTCAGCACCTCCCACAAGATCTCCCGAGGGACGCGGTCATACGCCTTCTCCAAATCCACAAAACACATATAGACTGGATAGGCATACTCCCAGGCCCTCTCCAGGATTCCCGCAAGCGTAAAGAGTTGGTCAGTTGTTCCACGACCAGGACGGAATCCACATTGCTCCTCTTGAATCTGAGGTTCGACTATCGGCCGGACCCTCCTTTCCAGTACCTTGGCGTAAACTTTCCCAGGGAGGCTGAGTAGTGTGATACCCCTGTAATTATCACACACCCTCTGGTCCCCCTTTTTGAAAAGGGGAACCACCACCCCAGTCTTCCACTCCCTCGGCACTGTCCCAGACTTCCACGCAATGTTAAAAAGGCGTATCAACCAAGACAGCCCATCAACACCCAGAGCCTTCAGCATTTCTGGACGGATCTCGTCAACCCCCGGAGCTTTGCCACTGTGGAGTTGTCTAACTACCTCAGTGACTTCACTCCGAGAGATCGACGTCGATCCCCCATCATCCTCAGGCCCTGCTCCTATCAGGGAGGGTGTGTCTGATGTATTTGGGTTCAGGAGTTCCTCAAAGTGCTCTTTCCAACGCCCTACGACTTCCTCACTTGAAGTCAGCAAAGTCCCATCCTTGCCGTACACAGCTTGGATGGTTCCCTGCTTCCCCCTCCTGAGGTGCCGTATGGTCTTCCAGAACAGCTTTGGTGCCGCCCGATAGTCCTTCTCCATGGATTCCCCGAACTGCTCCCACACCCTCTGCTTAGCCTTGTCCACAGCCACGGCCGCTGCCCTTCGGGCCCGTCGGTACCTTGCAACTGCCTCCGGAGTCCCGCGGGATAACATACCCCGGTAGGACTCCTTCTTCAGTCGGACGGCTTCCCTGACCACCACTGTCCACCAGGGTGTTCGAGGGTTACCGCCCCTTGAGGCACCTAAGACCTTCTGGCCACAGCTCGCAGCTGCAGCTTTAGCAATAGAGGCTTTGAACATTGCCCATTCCTGTTCAATGTCCCCAACCTCCACAGGGATGGCAGAGAAGTCCCGCCGGAGGTGGGAGTTGAAGTCCTTCCGGACAGAGGACTCCTCCAAACGTTCCCAGTTCACCCGCACTACACG
Source organism: Entelurus aequoreus (assembly GCF_033978785.1). Classification (NCBI taxonomy): domain Eukaryota; kingdom Metazoa; phylum Chordata; class Actinopteri; order Syngnathiformes; family Syngnathidae; genus Entelurus; species Entelurus aequoreus. The sequence goes on from NC_084739.1 coordinate 54,866,251, forward strand.
CTTGGGTTTGCCAGGTCTGTCCAGATGTTTCCCCCACCATCTAACCCAACTCACCACCAGATGGTGATCAGTTGACAGTTCAGCCCCTCTCTTCACCCGAGTGTCCAAAACATACGGCCTCAGATCAGCTGATACGATTACAAAATCGATCATTGATCTTTGGCCTAGGGTGCTCTGGTACCAGGTACACCTATGAGCATCCTTATGCTTGAACATGGTGTTTGTTATCGCAAGTCCGTGACTAGCACAGAAGTCCAATAACAATCCACCACTCAGGTTCAGATCAGGGAGACCGTTCCTCCCAATCACGGCAGTCCAAGTATCACTGTCATTGCCCACGTGCGCGTTGAAGTCCCCCAGCAAGACTATGGAATCCCCTGCCGGCGCCCCATACAGGACCCCATGCAAGGTATCCAAGAAGGCTGAATACTCTGAACTCCTGTTTGGTGCGTATGCACAAACAACAGTCAGAGTTTTCCCCCCTCCAACCCTAAGGCGAAGGGAGGCGACCCTCTTGTCCACTGGGGTGAACTCCAACGTACAGGCACTCAGCCGGGGACTCGTGAGTATCCCCACACCCGCCTGTGCCCTCACACCCTGAGCAACTCCAGAAGTGAACAAGGTCCATCCCTTGTCCAGGAGTGTGGTTTCAGAGCCCTTGCTATGCGTAGAGGTAAGCCCCACCAGATCCAACCGGTAGCGCTCCACCTCTCGCACCAGCTCAGGCTCCTTCCCCACCAGCGTAGAGACGTTCCACGTCCCGAAAGTCAGCCTCTGCTGCCCCGAATTGGTCCGTCCGGAGCCTCCACTTTCACTGCCATCCACTTGGCAGCGCACCCGACCCCACTGGTTCCGACCGCGGGTGGTGGGCCCACGTGGCAGAGAAGATGGTGTGTCCACGTAGCTTCTTCGGGCTGTGCCCGGCCGGGCTCCGTGGCAAGCCCGGCCACCAGGCGCTCGCTGACGAGCCCTACCTCCGGGCCTAGCTCCGGAGGAGGGCCCCGGGCTTCCTCCGGGCCGGGTAACGCATCCTCTTTTAGTGTAGTTCATGGGGGGTATCGTAACCCTGATGGGGGGGGGCATTCGGGTGCTACACCTTGCCCAAGGGTGACCCGGAACTATGTAAGGCAGGGGCGTTCAACTCCCTGAGGCTTAATACAAGCCCACATACCGGGTGTGTGGGTTGTGTTCCCACAACATGTCTATGTTGTGGGAACCAGAATATTGGTAGCAGAAAGAAATAACCCCTTTTGTGTGAGTGGGTGTGGATGAGTGTGCATGGGGGGGGGGGGGGGGGGGGGGTTGTTTGGGTTGATGCACTGATTGAAAGTGTATCTTGTGTTTTTTCTATGTAGATTTAATTTTTAAAAAAAAAAAATTTTTTTTTTTTTAGAACAGGCCCGCAGGCGACTCATCTGGTCCTTACGGGCGACCTGGTGCCCGCGGGCACCGCGTTGGTGACCCCTGGTCTACAGCATGATACACGCGTGACGTGCTGCATTTATCATTATCAACATAAAGTGTAACTCAATCGATGGACAGTTGTCTCCAAATTCCACATTTGCAGCTTCGAGTCGCTTTCACCTCATTCTATCGGCTTCCGTCTGCTTCAACGTTTCACCCTCTTCTTTGTGCTTGCTTCTAAAAGCATCAGTTCATCCTTCTTTCATTTAGGTTCAAAAACATAAGGCTGTGAATCCTTATTTGTCCAAAAATAGTTGTCTTCGTTGTTTGTTATCAAGTCTGCAATGACTAGAACACACACAAGCGTTTTGTATCCGGAAGTAGGAACACAAATTGTCGGACGTGTGCTACTATGGAAACGGAAATCAATGCACGGAAGATGTCTGTCTCGGCATTGATTAAAATGATCAAAATACGGTAAATATTGAGTATATTACATATTATTATGAACGTGTCCGTTACTACATTATACCGTATATAGACTTGCAGTGTGTATACAAAACATTGATGGAGGGTATTGCAGTTGTCTTAGAGGGCTTTTAAGGCGACAATGGTGACTCCCATTAGCCAATTCTTCCGAGCGTTTATCATCTTTAAAATCCTAATAAAAAAAGGAAGTGTGTTCTTGTCTCTCATAAAGATTGTGAACAATAAACTAAATAATAAAAAAAAAAGTGCAGTTCCTATTTAGTATTCATTAGACTGGGAATGTAAAAGTATGATTTTTATATATTTAAATATATTTCTTATCACAGTTATTGATATTGTCATGGTGTTGAGTGTGTTAAAAAAACGTATACAAACACTGAAATATTTTAACCCGGTTTTATTTCTAAATTAATAAACAGACACGCAATATACATTATTGGCGGAAGAACATTGAATATTGTTCTGACTTCTTAAAGTAAGTTTTTAAATATGTTTATCTTCTTCCATTTTATTTGTAAAGGTCTTAGAGTATTTTTTCATTTGTTGCTATTTGTAATGGGTAAATACATTAATGTGTCTTGTATGCATGTTAGCATTTAGGCTAGCTAGCAATTTGTGCTCTAGCTGCTACTCCAGGAAATGAGCAATATCACCTTGAGTTTTTCCAAAGTTTGGTAATCAATCATGGTTTTACGATAATTAAAATTTTAGATGGTACTACTAACAGTAACTACACTGGTCTAAAAAGGGTCAACTCTTCTGGTACTGTTGTCCATAATGATTTTATTGCTCTTGCTTGGTCTTTAAATCACATGCTGGGTGGGGCACAGTGTGACGTGGGATACAGAGAACACTGTGAAAACTGTCAACAGTTACAATAATACCTGTAAGAACATGTATACAAAAAGAATACATTACAGTTTGAAACAAATTATATTCACCATGTTTGCTTAGTAGACCAATGGTAGGATTTACAAAAGGAAGTTCTTTCAGATTTCACTTCTCTGTTAGCACTCTTATCTCTAGACGTCCGCCATTCGGTCCCCAACGTTCCAAACGTCTAACGAATATGTTCATGTACAAACATGTTACACATACAAGCATTGAACAGGCACATACTTTTAAGTAAACCAAAATGTACAACAATTTAAAAAGCTTTTGTTGTCACAATTTAATGACTGAAATGACACAACAGTTACACTAACCTCTAGGGAATTTTAAGACAGTTTATCATTGCGACGTTATTGTTACATTTTTAAACAAATGTGCAGTTACTTATGGCAATTAGTGGCCAAGTCTAGCCTGTGTTCTTGCGAAGACGCTTCGCTTGATGGCGGCCATTACAAAATAAATAAAATCTTGCTTAAACGTTATATACATGTGCATGTCAGTCGCCTAAAGGTGTATACCAAATTTTTTGGTGATTCTATAAATTTCACGCAATCAGACTTAACGGGGTAAAACTACAAGGTTAATAACAGTGTGTTGTGTTTTAGTCAGAAAAATGACAAACACCGTAGATGTGCATGTTTTAAGTCAAACTTTCTGTGTGCATTAAAAGAATATAATATATTTTTCTCGACTATATATGACAAATGTGACAATTTGACACGAGAATGAAAATTACAGCAATGATGTTAAAACAAACACATTAAACATCAGGACACTGCTTCCATATTGATCTTCTTTTGTATCCATTTTAGGTTATTTCGGACATTTCGAGACAATAAATGTGTCTACATGCTATTGGAGGTGTGTCTTGGTGGAGAATTGTGGACTGTGCTGCGGGACATGTGAGTAAAGTGTACATTACAGTACTAAAATGTCACACGGGGGCGGGGGATTTGCAAACATTGTACAAACCTTTCGATTTACGAACCACAGATTCAATAAAAATATGCTTTAGTGTACAAACCTTATCACAATGTAAAAACGCTAAGTGATACTGTGTGTTTTTTAAGTGTTTTATTCAGCTTTTGTACAAATGTTTTTCTAGTTTCACTAGCTCACTATGAGTCTAAAGAATGCAATGGATAAGTGATGTGTGGTTTGAAACATACAGGAAGGTTCCACAGCATTGTTGACACTGCCTCCTTCCTCCTACTAAATGCTTACGATTGTGCAAATGCTGTGAACACACCAACATGTACCAGGTGATGACGCTAAAAGTTATGTTTGATCGTCTCACGGCTGCTATATATGCTATTCATCGTCTCTTTATCAATCAACTTCATTTGGTTTTGTTTTCACACTGGAAATTAGAAAAATCTCAATAAATCCTTTTGTTTTTCTAAAGCAATCATTACCGCGACTGTGTCAGTTAATAATACCGTAGGTTCGTGCCATGTTTTGAATTTGTTAAAGAAAAAGTCAAAAAATTAACCGTAGTCTTGCATTCAGCTGTGTATATAAGCAATTCAGAATCCAGCAAGACCTACAATGTACCTTTTGTTTGTTTAAGCGTAAATGAACTGCTACTTTCGCTCTATATTGACATAAAGAGGCATCAATATGCCTTTTTCTTGCCGCTACCGCCGTGTTTGTTATAGTGCCGTCACCCGACAGGATGTCATACAAATTGCATTACAGTCCCCTATGTATATGTTTGCGTGGCAACAGAGATCAACTTGGATAATGCACACGTGTATATGAACTATGGAGATGTTTTTAACACCTTATAAAAGTACCTGTGTCTGTGTACCATTATTACTAGAGGACTAAGGGAAAGGCAATGGCTAAGCATGCCCCCCACACACACACACACACACGCACACGCACACGCACACACACACACACACACACACACACACACATCTGACAGGACGACACAAGAAGCTAACCGCTAATGCTTCAAAGTAAAGTAGGGGTAATCGATCCAGATGTCAATACTATCGATACCTAGAGTACTGTCGTATTAGTTTAGAAACGGTACTGAAGTGATTAGATTAATATATTTTGTTTTTCGTGTTCTTTTTATTAAAAAATAAATAAAAAAATTACATAAAAAATATATATATATATATATATATATATATATATATATATATATATATATATATATATATATATATATATATATATATATATATATATATATATATATATATATATATATATATTTTAATGTTGTTTACAAATTCAGGGTATAAGTCTCTTTGGTACAGGAAGGCTTTGAGCGCAAAACCAAAATGATACCAAGAGTAGTTTTTGCCTTTGTTTGAGTACTAGCCACTTTTTTTATATAAAAGAAATTACAACAATACTATGCAAATACAAATACAATACAATACACATTCTACATTCAATCAGATAAGCTTTTTAAAAATGTGATATTATTTACTTTAGTTACTTGCTATTAAACATTCAAATATATTATATTTTGGCAATGTATCGAACCTGATTGGGGGCCAAAAAAAATTAGATCAGGATTGGAAGCCAAACATGTTGATTGTGACATCCCTAATTATTCAACTTAATGGAAGAGAGCAATTCAAGAAAATAATTCATATCTTAGCAAATTTATCCTAAAATGTGTAAACAACTAAATAATAACAACCTAGACTCAATCTATCAATATCATGCATCAGTGCAGCAAATTTTGATATTGGTGGCCACTGTACGGAGTACAAAACTATTCCGGAATGCAAAATGGCCGCATTATACAACTGGCCGCTAAAGACAAGCTTGATAACACTACTTTTCTCTGCGGGTACACAGATTATTACCATTATTGCAAACTCAGGTTTGACTGTACAGTATCAACATGTGTTCAATACTACAGTAGTTCAATTGATATTTTAATGATTACCAAAATGTTTTTGGTTCTTTGTTACTCTATACAAACTCCTGAAATGTGTGCCTGGACGCAGGAGGACTTTGACGGCAAAAACCATAGGATTTAACTAGGCTTGCCCGATATAGACAATATATGATAAAAATTTGGCCGAAGATAGAGCTTTTAATACTATCGTCATATCGTGATAATGCATGTTGATCAAAATGCATGTTGATCTGTCTTTGTCCCGCAAATTTGACGGCGACAAGTGAACAACCGCGTCCTCAACGCTTTGTAGCTTCCCCACTATGTTAACAGGTACATCAAATTGAGAGCCTCTGTAACCGTTTTGAAATAGTTCTATCATTAATATGCGAAATGATATATACTGTATATTGTTATTGCAAGAGGCTGTGATACATATTACAATATAGATTTTAGGCCATAATACTATACCCTGATTGGAGTCATGTAGTTTAGCTGCATGGCGCGAAAAGCGCCATTGGGATGGTAAGCGTTGATGGTCTAGCCGGGAGTTTTGAACAAGATTCTTGATGTCTGGCAGGGCCTCGTTTGCGAGTTTGGAGGTTTGGCGCTCTCTTAGGACTGTAGGTAGGAGCCCAGCTAGAACGAGCAGAAGCTCGGTGGGGGTTAGACGCAGGTATGTTGTGAGGATTCTTCAGCCGTTGTTTAGAACTACGTCCAGCGCTGCAAAATTACCCCAAGCCAAATTACCTTCCCTGCTAAATATTAGGGAAGGACTTCATCATTTTTCTTAACCCTAATCCGGTTTTATAAGTATTGAGGAGTTCCGAATTCAACCCATTTAAACCATGCGGGGTACGGGAAAGTCCTATTTATCACATGTATATGAAATGCAGTGTGTATTTGATACATTTTATGTATTCATGTAATGTACATGGTGCATTTTTGGCAGTGAGCGTCTACAACATCACCTTTTGAACTGTTTACATTCTAAAATTGTGAATCTGTGTACTATGTTTTAAATATTTGTCTTAATTGTAAGATCAACTTGCCAACGGGCTAGCAATGGAAACTAGCCATTGGGTATAATCTCACAATGTTTATTAATATGTATTGTCCCTTTAAATACAAATCTAAAAAAATCGAACTGTAGGGGTCCTGAAAGGTCGAAAATTAACCGAAAAGATGGCCTCGTCCCTGTCCTATTTGGGTACATGTTGGACCTTATGGGAAATCGGCGACCTTACAAAACCCGGGACCTTTTTTAGTTTGCCTACCGTTCTCAATCATTATGAGAAACAAGAACACACGTCTTTTTTTGTTTTTTTTACAATTTTAAAGATTAAAAAAACTTAAAAGATGCAGATGGGAGTCACAGTTGTAGCCTTCAACGCCCTCTAAAACAACTTCAAAACCCTCTAGCAAAGTTTTATATACAATGTAAGTCTATATATTAGGGTAAAAGACACTTTCATAACAATATGTAATATGTTCAATATTTACCGTATTTTGATGATTTGAATAATTTCCAGGACTGATTTATTCTGCGCATTGATTTTTGTTTCCATAGCAGCACTTGTCTTACTTATGGCAACATGTGTGTTCCTACTTCCGGAATCAAACACGAGTGTGTTTTCTAATCATGGCAGACTTGGTAACAGACAACGAAGACGACTATTTTTAGAAAAATTAGGATTTACCTTATACTTTTGAAGCTAAATATACAGCTGCTTAGTGTATATTCAGCTGTATCAATCAAAGGAAGAGTTGGAGCAGACAGAAGCCAGGAGAGGTGGTTGAAAGCGATTTTAACGCTATAAATATGGAATTTGGAGAAGAGCTATTTCGACATAAATGGATTGCTTACCCGAAATCAAAAGGAAACGTCCCCGGCCAGCTGGACCAGACGAACAACTGTCTATTGAGTGAGTCACTTTAATATTGACCATGATATACGCAGCATGCCATGCGTGTTAGTACAACTACAGTATATACGGTGTCTGGCTAGCTCAGCTGTGTACAAACAAAACATGAAATGTGTGCTAATACTTTACAGATACTGTAATATGATTGTTCATGATTGTTCAGGCAGTAAACATGAGTGTCGTATTGCAGTGTTCTGCATTACAAACCCAAACGCATTTCGTGTTGTTGTAGAAGCCAGTTTATCTCTGGCCGTAGTTAGCTTTTACAGCTAATACCGAAACACGCCAATGTGTTACTACGATAGAAAAAGAGTTCCTCAGTGTTCGCTCTCACAATAACAATGTTGCTACAGCTTGGTTATTATACTATATATTATTATATTTTTTTATAGCTATATTAGTCCATTTATACCTGCATTGTCCTTTCCATCCTTACACTTTCCATCATTGTAACTGAGCTACTGTGTTGAACAATTTTCCTTGTGGATCATTAAAGTTTGTCTAAGTCTAAGTGTAATACGGATTACGGAACTTAAATGAAGTATTGCGGAAAATAACAATAAAACTTTTGTCTTCGTGTCACTCAAAATGATTGTGAGCGATGGGCAAAATTCTAAAAAAAAGTGCATTTCCCCTTTAAGGATTTGTCCTATTTGGCAGCGCGTGTTACCTCTCGGGGGTGACAACCCTTTTGGCGAAATCCAGGCCTTCTCGGAGCCAAGGTCCTATTCGGCAGCGTCTGAGGCCGAAGACTATTTTCACTGTGGCAAAAAAAATTTAATAAGCCTCACCGTTTCAATACCTTTGAGAGTGTATAATGTAGAACACATGCATTACTGTATCTGGTTCCTTGACATGAGCTTGTCTCCAACTAGGAATTATTTTGATGAGCCCACTGCCAGATTTTGTACTGGTTGTGTCTTAGAGGCCTTTGATTATCTCCACACAATGGGTATCGTCTACAGAGACCTTAAACCAGAAAACCTTCTCCTTGATGCAAAAGGTTATGTCAAAATGGTAAGTCTGCAGTTCCAATTTTTGCTTTGTTGCTATTGTTTCTTTCTACAGCTCAAACTATGGTATTTTTTATATTGTCTACTTTTATGCTTACTCCATATCCACACAGAAAACAGGGATTTTCCCTGCAAATCAAGGAAAGTCAACTTGTGTTGTACACCAGTTTTCTGGATAATGGCTGTACCTGTGCACCTCTATATAAAAACGACGACAACTACTGGATCCTGTTCCTATCAGACAAGGTCAACAATCTAAAACGCATATAGTCAACACATATTCACTTTATTGAAAAACAAAGTAACCAAAGAATTAGGATACAAAAGCCTTTTTTTCAATATATACATTGTAGAATGTATACAATTAGCAATGTATAAGGAAATGCTGAAGAAATCGGGATGAAAATAAATGAACAGAACAACATACAATGAAACTCTAACTCAAGGAACTACAAATATATGGAAACTTTAAAACATACCCAAGTGAAATGGCACATGCATTAATTACATACTTTACTGACTCTGTAAAGAACCTAGCAAACACAATTAGCAAAATGTTAGTGATCATGTAAACCAGTGGTCCCCAACCACCGGAACGATTGGTACCGGGCCGCACAAGAAATTAAAAAAAATATTATTTTTTTTTTTTTTTTAATTAACTCAACATAAAAAACACAATATATACATTATATATCAATATAGATCAATACAGTCTGCAGGGATACAGTCCGTAAGCACACATGATTGTATTTCTTTATGAAAAAAAATACAAATTAAAAAATACCCCCCCCCCCCGGTCCGTGGGACAAATTTTCAAGCGTTGACCGGTCCGCAGCTACAAAAAGGTTGGGGACCACTGATGTAAACCAGGCTTTTGTTCTAACAAAAGTATATGAGTACAGTTGATAGGATAGTATGTGGCCTTGTAAGGTAAATTTGTGGCAGTGGCTGTCTAAAACACCACATTTTGCCACCTAAATCTTGGAATTGTGTATTTTAATATTGTGAATCTGCGTAGTAGTAGGTTTACAATAAATTAGTCTTAGGCTATGTTCACGCTGGATTTTTTTGTCAACACCTATCTTTTTGGTGGCCTTTTTGAAAATGCAATAAAATGTGATTACTAATGTGAACACGATCTGATCCCCATGCGGACATGACGTTGCACACACTGCAATGTTTACGGAAGCAAAAATGGCTTCCAGACTAGTCGGTCTCAGTACTGGGGCGGTTGGTAGAGTGGCTGTGCCAGCAACTTGAGGGTTGCAGGTTCGATCCCCGTTTCCGCCATCCTAGTCACTGCCGTTGTGTCCTTGGGCGAGACACTTTACCCACCTGCTCCCAGTGCCACCCACACTGGTTTAAATGTAACTTAGATATTGGGGTTCACTATGTAAAGCGCTTTGAGTCACTAGAGAAAAAAAGCTGTATAAATATAATTCATTTCCTTTCACTTCACTACTGCTGTATTTATGGCAATTTCAAGGATTTTGTGCAATCAAACTCTACATTTTCTGAAGCGAATTATTGCGCGTAGACGATTAAAAATGAAGAGGACAAGTATTTTGCTTCGACGTCTGCTTGAAAAACGTGTCTGTTGGCAAGCAGTCTTAGACAAGAGTGGTGGAATTTTCACATGAGTTCCCTAAACATATTACGTTCACTTGTTTTCTGCTCCATTGTCAACTATTCATTTTGTACGTCTATTGTAGCGAATAATAATGACACTTATCGCTTTTTGTTGACGTGCTGGTTGGAGAAATGCGACCTTAGCGCGGGAGCGTTCACATTGAGGACGCATCGCATATATATCCGATTTCTTTCCGCATACAAAAGGGGCCTAGGGTTGGATATGAAACATTTTGAATTTTACTGTTCACACGGACATGAACAAATCTGGTACAGTTCGCATATGGGCAAAAAAATCAGAATTGACCTGCAGTGTGAACAAGGCTTGCATTGTTAGAACCTTTATTTAACCAGATAAGAAAACCCATTGAGATCAAGATCTCTTTCACAAGGGTGACCTGGCCAAGAGGTCAACAGCACATGTCACAGAGCAGTTTCAAAATAAATACATTAAGACATACATTTTAAAATACATAAGAGAAGTGTAAAACAACAGAGATTTACATCTTTAAAAACACAGGCACTGTGTTACATTAACTTGCCAAAGAACTGAAGATGGAAATTAGCCATTGGTTATACGCTCACATTATTACATGTCAAATGGTCATTAATATATATTGTCCCTTTTTAAATAAAGTTAATCTAAATGTAATCAAGTTTAAAGGTAATTGAATTTAGTCAGTACAGTGGTACATCAACTTACGAGTAATTTGAAACACAGGTAGTCTCTCAGTTTTTTGTCATGTTTTAAATTGTGAGGATACATTTTATTTACAAGCTTCCCAGACTGCTAGCTGGCGTAGCAATTGCCAAAGTGAAACCTGTAAGATCCACCCAAAAACATCGGGTTTTACTCGCTGGAAATTCCTCATAGTAGAGAATGAAATAACTCTGTTTTCCAATCATTGGAAACTATTAGCAGCAGTCCAGTTTCTACAGCCTTTTTGTCGATGTCCTCCGTTGGCACTGCTGACGTTTCATCCTCAATCAGTGCCTCAGCTTCCTGTCCATGCCTGAAGCTGCTTCAAATGCAGTGTCCACTCTTCTCCCCCAAGACTCTGAATGTTGGAAATAGCATAACTAGGAATATCTGCTTTTTCAACACTATTGCACACTGCTCTCTATAAGCCAAACTTATGGACATTGTTCACATTCTCGCGTTCCCTCTTTGGTAACTTGTCTCATTGTCCATGTTTGATCTAAAGAGATGGCCAATCAGAAGAGACCCACAGAAGAAAGTCCCCTTCAGTCAATCAGAAGAGATAACTGCTGTACATTATTATTACGTTGCTACATAAAACTTCTGTAGATGTTTGTAGTGAATGCTATTGTAATGTTTTTCAAACAATATTTCTTATCTGAAGGTTGTTTTTGGGTTTTTTACATCCATGTTAAATGTTAAAGTTGTCCCGTGTTAGTGGCCCAAGCATGGATTCAATTGATTAAAATGTATTTCACTGGTTTGAGATACAAGTGTATTGAGTTAGGAGCTTGGTCATAGAACCAATTGAGCTCGTAAATTGAAGTACTACTGTATTTACTATATCACAACAGTTCTGTGAGTATTTTCATTCATCAGGTCATTATAATCTGAGCACATTGAATCAGCCACGACTGGGCCGCTCAGATTGTTTTGGGACACTTTTTGTCTCTCATCAGAGTAGGCTTCATTATATTTATCCTCTAAGGTGGGGACATGCCACAACATTATAGAATGGCTATATTAAAGGCGAAACGTCTTTTAAGACAAACTGAACAGTCCGGTTGCGATTGATTTAGTGCCCTGAGAATTCCACCGCAGTGTCATTTTATGTCTTGTATTTCCACAGGCAGACTTTGGCTTTGCTAAAAAGATTGGTCTTGGAAAGAAGACTTGGACATTCTGTGGGACCCCAGAGTATGTGGCCCCAGAAGTCATCATGAACAAGGGCCATGATTTCGGAGCTGATTGCTGGTCATTGGGCATCCTCATATTTGAACTCCTAACTGGCAAGTAAGTCACTTTTTTTTCTTTTTTTTTTGCCTTTGTGTTTGTTGTTTGAGGTTGATGACAGGGTAGGCAGTGAACTTATGACTGTGGTGTGGTTTTAGGAATTATTGAACATAAATAAATATTGGCCAATATAGCTTCACATGTTAAAGCAGAGGTCTTCAACAGGGGGTTCATTTTAGTAGACTTATTATATATATATTTTTTATTGCCCTTACAATTTTTCCACAAATTTAAATATCTTTAAATTAATATTACATATTAATCCTTTTCCACAGGAAAAATTATCCCACGGGTTGTTTTTCCTTAAAACATTTAAAATAAGAAGTTGTATTATGCATTGTAAACATGTTATGACAGGAAGCCATTTTCTTTTTCTTTTTTCTTTTAAGAAATTGCACTTTTTGTATCACTACCCATCTCTTCCACAAGTGGGGTCAAAATGACCCAAGCAGTTCCTATTGATTCTTATATGAATCTTTAATTCAAAGTAACTGACTGTCCCACTTACACATTGGTTGTCATCTGTCACATCTAATGCAACTTTGACTGTCAATACTGTCCCATTTGCACATCTGATGTCAGCAGTCTCACCACCCAACAGGTCGTTTTTACAACATACATCTAAGTATTATCTCCATTTATGAACTTATTTTTCATTAACAGATTATAAAACGTGATCAAATTAGTGATCAATTTGTGAAATGTTTGATCAGATTAGCGTACTTTGTTGTTAGCTAACCATATTGTATTTAGGTAGGTAACAATATGGTGTTGGCTAACAGTAGCTAGCAATTATATCGGTGGCTAACAGAAGCCAACATTATTGTTAGCCAACACGCGCGCACGCACGCACACACACTTTGTACCTGAGCTAGCTAACTCAAATGTAGGCTAATGTTATATTATCTAGTTTTTATATGTTGTATATACCGGTAGTTGTATATGTTGATGTATAGTTTTCTGTGCATTTCAAACATTGTCCTATTCTAATGTTTTTTTATGTATTTATCCAAAGTAACATGGTCGCTAGGATGCCTGTGGACCTTACCTGACAAATTATCCTGGGCGGATGGGATGAAGAATCCATTAGAGGCATTGTCTCTCCTTTTTAAAAAACAAAACAAAAAAAAACTGAATCCAACATCTCAGATGTAGAGGACCCAGACTATCGTCCCTCCACTGAACAAGGGCAGTCAGGCACAGAGGAGTCCTCTGATGAGAAATGGATATTGTGTCCAACAGAATGAGCCGCATTGGCTCTTACTGGCCAGAGTGTTTTAGTCTGGCCTCGCAGCCAGGCAAAACTCCAGGCCACAATATTTACCACAATAGTAGTCTGCCAGGGCCTGCACCTGTGATTAGTACTGTCTTCTGAATAGATGCATGGAAGCTGTTCATGTCTGATAATTTAATAGAAGAGATGCTGACATGCACAAATACTTACATGTATTTTGCTGTGTAACTCAATTGACACCAAACTGAGTTCTCAAAACGTAGGTATGGTCTGTCCTACTTTACGGCTGTGAATGCTGGACTTTAAACAATCAACAACTGAGAAAATTAGAGGCAACTAAAATGTGGTTCTTCATAAAAAATACTCTGCATATAATGGACTGAAAAGAAAATTAATAAAGAGGTATTGGCAGAGGCAAAAACAAGAAGATCTCTAATTGCAACGATCCGAAATAGGCAGCTGAAATTCCTCGGACATATCATTAGAAAAGACCACTTAGAAAAACTGAACTAGCAAAACTAGTAGGAAAGAAAGCTCCAGGTCGACAACGAACAACATATATCAACAGCTTAAGATAATTTATCGGGAATATCAATAATATAGAACTTATACATAGAGCGGACGACAGAGAAGACTGGTGAGCCCTGATCATCGATGCCTGCAAACAGGCCTGATACCCCATGATGAATGGTGAATAGAAAGTATGTCATTTGTTTCCCCTCTGCAGTCCACCCTTTGCTGGACGAGACCCCATAAAGATCTACACATTGGTCCTCCATGGCATTGAAAAGGTAGACTTCCCAAAGAGAATAGGCAAGCGCCCAGATGACCTCATCAGGAGACTCTGCAAGTATGGATCCGGATAGGGTAATATTGCTTAGTGGTATGAAAATATGAAAACAATGGTTGACCATAGGATTGTAGGTTTAAATCCATATGAATGTGGCGCTCGCTGGGTCTTTTCAGCTTTTTTATCTATTACATAGATATACTACTTTTGAAATGTAACTAGTGTTTCATCATAGCGGGACACATCACAACCTTTTTAAAGTTGTATTCCATGTCAAGCAGTCTACTAGTCAATTGTTTTACTAAGAATTCCTATTGATCAGTATCAGTATCGTATCAATGCTACCATGTTGAGTTAGATATTGTTTAATTCTATGTTTATTTTGACAGACATCAGTGTTTTTTGTCTTGATGTTCATCTTGCTACATTGTTGATATTCAGTTCTTCCAGGATTTTGAAGGTATTTTTAAATAATTGTAGCATCCAGATGCAGATTTTTCACAAAATTGCAGCAAAAGTTGCAATATTTTTAGGCTTATTTTTTTCAGATACTAAGGGTGTCCCGATGTAACTTTTGATATAAAGTCGATATCGGAGCCTTAATTATTGGCCTATACCATTATTGATCCAATACAATATCACCAAGAATCACTGTACATACTTGTATTATTTTGTAGTATGAATGTTGAAAATGAAAATGTTTGATCTTGTGAAATATGTCAAGCAGAGAACAATGTATGAATTCATACCTACTACCATTGTTCTCTGTTTGAGTGATTTCACTTGATCAAAACTTTTCTAACATTCCATCCATCCATTTTCTACCGCTTTTTCCCTTTCGGTGTCGTGGGGGGTGCTGGAGCCTATCTCAGCTGCATTCGGGCAGTAGGCGGGGTACACCCTGGACAAGTCGCCACCTCATCGCAGGGCTTTTCTAACATTCCACACTATAAAATAATAAATACATAAAATACAATTATTTTGTTGATATTGTTCAAAAGTCTTATATTGTTGTTTTTGCATATTGTTCACTATTATAATTATTTGTGCCTAATTTTATTTTTGTTTTGTTTTATTAAGGCTATTACCATGATCAACTATTTAACGTCAAACTCATTCACTTATCCATCCATCCTTCTTTTTTCTACCGCTTATCCCTTTTGGGTTTGCGGTCTTTTGGACTAAATTCAAGTAAAACTTATCAGTATTAGTATTGGAATCAGCAATGCTGGCACTTTATTACTTGGGTTGGGTATCACCCAGCACTAATGTTTATATAATTCTACATCTGTCAATAAAGCACAACATTCTTAATAAAGTACTACATAATTTTCTGTCCCACATAGGTTAAATCCAGTGCAAAGACTGGGAAACAAAAAGAATGGTATCACTGACATCAAGAAGCACAAGTATGTCCACACATGTATTGTCACTTTTAGTTCTGTATCATTCCTTGTATCATTTTTTTCTTCTTTGCTTTTCAAGTACGTTTTCTGCACAATCCTCCTCATTTTCTTCATTCATAACCACTGAAGTGCTGACCATAAACTGCTTTGTTGAACATTCTTAACATATTTCCACAGGTGGTTCCAGGGCTTCAATTGGGAGGGATTAAGACGTCATAAACTGCTGTCTCCTCTGAAGAGAGAGGTGAGATCAGCAAAACCCAATTTGTATGCTCATATTTGCTGACCCGTTTGAGTTCACACTTCGGTTTTAAAATCACCTCAGCTTTTTTGGGTGCAAAAAGAGAACACAATGCAAAACATAAAACTGCTTAGCTGTTGAGTAAACTTGAATCATTTATTTTTTCATGAAACATAAAACAGTGAAACCTGCTTGCAGGAAATTTTCCAATAAATCAATATTGCAAAGAAAAAAAGGACATATTTAATATTAAAATTAATATTTTTCTGGTAAAATTGCAACCTTCATTTTGTAATACTGCAACTAATTTGAGCTTTTTTTGGAGTATTTACCTTTTGCTTGCCAATATTTTATGTGTGTGCGTGTGTGTATACATACGCATACAGGACTGTCTCAGAAAATTAGAATATTGTAATAAAGTTCTTTATTTTCTGTAATGCAATTAAAAAAAACAAAAATGTCATACATTCTGGATTCATTACACATCAACTAAAATATTGCAAGCGTTTTATTATTTTAATATTGCTGATTATGGCATACAGCTTAAAACTCAAAAATCGTATCTCAAAAAATTAGAGTATTTCCTCAGACCAAGTAAAAAAAAGATTTATAACAGCAAAACAAAATCAAACATTTGAAAATGTCAATTAATGCACTCAGTACTTGGTTGGGAATCCATTTGCACGGATTACTACATAAATGCGGCGTGTCATGGAGGCCATCAGTCTGTGGCATTGCTGAGGTGTTATGGATGCCCAGGATGCTTCAATAGCGGCCTTTAGCTCATTTGCATTATTGGGTCTGGTGTCTTTCAGCTTCTTCTTCACAATAACCCACAAATTCTGTATGGGATTCAGGTCAGGGGAGTTGGCAGGCCAATCGAGGACAGTAATGCCATGGTCAGTACACCAGTTACTGGTGGTTTTGGCACTGTGAGCAGGTGCCAGATCATGCTGGAAAATGAAATCATCATCTCCATAGAGCTTTTCAACAGATGGAATCATTTAGTGCTCTAAAATCTCTAGAAGCGTCTGACTTGGGCTAAGGAAAAGAAGCACTGGACAGTTGCAGAGTGGTCCAGAGTCCTAATTTCAGACGAAAGCGAGTTTTGTATTTCATTTGGACGCCAAGGCGCTAGAGTCTGGAGGAAGGTTGGAAAGGAACAAAATCCAAGTTGCTTGAAATCCAGTGTGAAGTTCCCACAGTCAGCAATGGTTTGGGGGGCCATGTCAGCTGCTGGTGTTGGTCCACTGTGTTTCATCAAGTCCAGAGTCAATGCAGGTGTGTACCAAAAGATTTTAGAGCACTACACGCTTCCATCTGTTGAAAAGCTCTCTGGAGATGATGATTTCATTTTCCAGAATGATCTGGCACCTGCCCACAGTGCCAAAACCACCAGTAACTGGTGTACTGACCATGGCATTACTGTCCTCGATTGGCCTGCCAACTCCCCTGACCTGAACCCCATAGAGAATTTGTGGGGTATTGTGAAGAAGAAGCTGAAAGACACCAGACCCAATAATGCAAATGAGCTAAAAGCCACTATTAAAATAAAGTATAATATATAATATATAATATAATAATAAAGTATAATAAAGTAAAATAAAATATAAAAGCCACTATACAAACTAATTATACTTTAGACCATTTTAACTTTAACAATACAGCCTGACGTGTATTTGAAAAACAATTTCCGATTGATATTAAGAGCGATCACATGTTGACGAGTCAGTACGATAAATGTGTTCCAACAGCTGAAAGGCCCCATGGATCACAGTCACTTTGACATATTTCCTGCTGACACGGAGGTGACGCCTGACGAGACCTCAGGCTGGGATAAAGACTTCTGATTCTTCACAAAAACATTTTACAACAAAATGTGACGTTTGTATCGGAGCCCATCAGCAGTGAGTAAAAAGTATTTTATAAAGCGATCATGTTGACACAAATAAAATGTAACCACTTTTTAATGTCATATCTATGCCAGGGTGGCCCAAACTACGACCCACGGGCCAAGTACAGCCCGCCGGAGTCTTCAGTGCGGCCCGTGAGACATCACAAGTTTAACAAGAAGATTGGCCTGCAGCATCATTGTGCCTTCATTTATTCCCCTGTGGATTGAATTGGAATAATAATGCCTTTTTGGGGGTGAAGATAGAATCAGTGGTCAATGACCAAGTGATTTAATTTGAGAGTGACTTGAACACAGCATCAATTTATGACTCAATCCAAAACATCTTTCCCCACTCATGGTGTAAGTTAATTGGTTACTGTAACCAACAAATAAAGTCAACACACGGTCGCACTTTACACACTTAAACATGTTCATAAAATTTAAAATTACAAATATATAAATTCACTTCAGTGAATGATGGGTGGTATGCAAACACTTTCTCCACACATCCACTTGTTTAGCGCATTTTAGCTGCTTGATATTTTTGATTGATTACAAAACTTTTTGATTACAAAACTTTAAGGAGGTCGTCAGGGAAGGAAACAAGGTAGGAGTCAAACTTTCACGTTTTTTTAATATTCAATGTTTTAACGTTTACACTTAATACTGCCTTGTCATCAGGGTCTGATGTGGGGGGGTTGTTAAATAAGTAAGTAAGTAAGTAAGTAAGTAAGTTATGTGTTGTTCAGTCTGTTACATTTTGCTTTAGTCAATGCAAACGGAAGAGTTATTTCGGTACAAATGATTGTTACGTCACAATCAACTCTGCTGTGTGGCAAAAAAAAGTGTTGTATTGTGTATATTTGTGTACGCGTGTCTTTATGCGTGTATGTGTGCACGCGCGCATCCATATTACAGTGTATTTGCGATTACCCTCGAAAATAGGACTTTGCCACAGATTGCACTGTATTTTTACATGTTTGGCACACTTCCTTATTCAATTTAGTATGAAATTAAAATGAAAACATACAAGGGAACTGTATTTGTTTAGGAATTTTGCCTATTGTTCACATACATTATGAAAGACATGACGATAGATGTTAGTTTAATTTTTTTGCATTCTAAATATTAAAATAATGTGATCAAAAGTTTACTTACAATGGAGCCTATGGAGCTGTGCAATTCCGCCTACAAGGCCCATTAAATAAAACACCTAAACGCCTCCATTTAGGTTTTATATACATGATGTAAGTATATATGTAATGTAGTTACGGGCATATTTATTATTTACGTATTTTGATCATTTTAAGCCTCCGCGGCACATTAATTAAAAAAAACGCATCACAATGCAGTTCCCCTTTAAAGCATTGCGATCGCCAATTAGGTGTAAAAACGGCTGTAAACATGATCACAGATCGCACTGAGACAGCACACAGTTGCAATAAATAATCATTAAAAAAAAAAAAACGGAAGTTAGTGTAGTGGCTGTTTGGCTGGACACAGCTGTGCCTCCCCACTTGCACATCTACCAGCTGCGTGGCTAGTGCCCCCAGTGGGAGAAACAGTCACGGGTGGGAGGACAGGGGTCTGGTAGAGGGTCTTTGCTGGTATAGACATGGCTTCAGCTTTGGTAAGCTGGAAAGTCACTTTGGGAGGAGTTTGAGTAATTGACAGTTGAGGGTGAAAAAAAATCCAGCATGTCTGTGACAAACGAGTCACCTGGTGGCAGGGGCGCCGAAAAGGGGGGGTAAAGGAGACGGATTCTAGGGGCCCATGATGGAGGGGGGCCCAGAGAGGCCCCTAATGATGATGAAATTATAATACAGGGGGCCCTGTAAAGATTCTTTTCATGGGGCCCAAAATCCCTAGCGGCGCCCCTGCCTGGTGGTGGCGTGGCTGGGCGCACCAGTCACTCGCCCTTTCTTGTACATGCTTTGTGCACTGGTGGCGTGGTGTCAACCTGTTCGTCAGCGCTTAGGCTACACTGGCTAATAGCCCAAGTTGTGAATAGAGAGGCAAAGTGGTCAATTCCCGTATTCAACCCCCTAAGGAGAGGAAGGGTGCAGCGCTTGAGCCCCTTTGCAGCAGAGCGTGGTGACAGCGTGACGAAGTTGGCTTCCACCTTCGTCGACGACGTGCCGGCTTGGCACTTGGCAAACAGTTTCATTAAAGCAAGGATGATTCTCTGGTCCTCAGACAATCAACTCCTCCGGTGAGTCCTTCAACACGGAGCACTTTTCTCTCAAATTCTTCCTCTGTATTCCAGTGCGAAATCACTTGTTGGCTCGAGAATTCTGTCACACTTGCGGAGCCGCATGTTAGCGGTAGATGCAACGAGAATGCACAAAGACAGCTTGTAGGTAAAATAATATTTTATAACACTAGTAGTCAAACTCTACATAAACATTCTCGTGCAGGGGTTTGCAGGAAAAAACAGAACACATGTGCTATACAGAACTCAAAACAAGACTGTGAGGCGTCAAAAGAAAGAACAGCAGTCAATTCTCGAGCCCTGATTAATCAAATCTGCCTAAATCTGTGTTAGTGAGCACTTCTTATTTGCCAAATGTGAGGCTGGCTTAAATAGGCTTTTGATTACTAACAAAACTGGACCTAACAGCCCTTTTAGGCAGTCGCTTCAGGAAGGACTAACTAAAACGGAGAGAAACCAAAATAAGAGCACTAGAACGGAACGTAATCATCAAACACAGGGAAATGCCAACCAACCAAGATAAGGCATGGCGTGGTGTGACAAGCCGTGACAACTTATTTCACGTTTTTCTAAACATCAAGGCAAGGCATACCGTTTTTTTTCACATTCTAATACGGGTGTTACAATTCGATTCAGAATTTGTGGGTGCCAATACGATTCAGGGACTATATCAGTTTATTCAGAACAATATGATCCGAAACGAATCATTCAGTTGCAATGGATTCAGTAATTTTTCAGCAAAAAAAAAAAAATCAACCAGTGTGACTTTGAAATTCATTCTGGATACTGGACTCTGCAAGATAATTATGTATGAATGAATTATGGATACAAAAAAAAAAGTAAACAATTAATGGCCAATGCATTCACATCCTTTGAATGAAGCCCAACCAACACTTTAGTTTGAATCAACAAGAGGAAACACTTTCTGTTTTCATTTTCAACATTCGGGCAGTTTAAAATAAAAGTCCACTAACCAACATTTAAACAGTAGATTACTTGCTACTTTTGCTGATGATTTTCAACATAAAATAATACAACATTAATATCAAAAATAAAGTACAGCCAGCAGAATTAGCAGTATATTTACCTGGCAAATTACACTGAACAAAAATATGAACGCAACACTTTTGTTTTTGTTCCCATTTTTCATGAGTTGAACTCAAAAGATCTAAAACTTTTTACTATGTTAATACCTATTCCTCTCAAATCTTGTTCACAAATCTGCCTAAATCTGTGTTAGTGAGCACTTCTTATTTGCCAAAATAATACATCCCACCTCACAGGTGTGACATATCAAGATGCTGACTAAACAGCATGAATATTGCACAGGTGTGCCTTAGGCTGTCCACAATAAAACACCACTCTGAAATATGCAGTTGGCATGGCATGCTGACTGTAAGCATGTCCACCAGAGCTGTTGCTCATGAATTGATTGTTCATTTCTCTACCATAAGCCGTCTCCAAAAGCGTTTCAGAGAATTTGGCAGTACATCCAACCAGCCTCACAACAGCAGACCACGTGTAACCGCACCAGCCCAGGACTTCCACATCCAGCAGGAGTCACCTTCATGATTGTCTGAGACCAGCCACCCAGACAGCTGCTGCAACAATTAGTTCACATAACCAAAGAATTGCTGCACAAACTGAGAAACCGTCTCGGGGAAGCTCATCTGCATGATTGTCGTCCTCATCGGGGTCGCGATCTGACTGCAGTTTGGCGTCGTAACCAACTTGAGCAGGCAAATGGTCACATTTGATGGTGTCTGGCACATTGTTCTCTTAACGGATGAATCACGGTTCAGGGCAGATGACATAAGTGGCGTTGTTGTGTATGTGAGCTGATATCACCGTTATCAATTGAGTGGCCCATGGTAGGGGTGGGCTTATGGTATGGGCAGGCGTATGGTATGGACAACGAACGCAAGTGCATTTTATTGATGGCATTTTGAATGCACAGAAATACCGTGACGAGCTCCTGAGGCCCATTGTTGTGCCATTCACCTCACAATGCACGGACCCTCGTTGCAAAGAACTGTACATAATTCCTGGGGGAAATTCTTGCATGGCCACCATACTCACCAGACATGTCACCCACTAAACATGTTTGGGATGCTGTGGATTGGCGTATACGACAGCGTGTTCCAGGTCCTGCCAATATCCAGCAACTTCGGACAGCCATTGAAGAGGAGCGGACCAAAATTCCACAGGCTACAATCAACAACCTGATCTATAAAGCAAAACTGCACATTTCAGAGTGACATTTTATTGTGGGCGGCCTAAGGCACACCTGTTCAATAATCATGCTGTTTAATCAGCATCTTGATATGCCACACTTGTGAGGTGGGATAGATTAGCTTGGCAAAGAAGAAATGCTCACTAACACAGATTTAGACAGATTTGTGAACAATATTTGAGAGGATTAGGTATTTTGTGTATACATAGAAAGTTTTAGATATTTGAGTTCAACTCATGAAAAATGAGAGCAAACACAAAAGTGTGTTTATATTTTACTCAGTATAAATGCAACCAAATCTTTTCAGATTAAATGAGCAGTGGTAGTAACTAAGGCAAAATATGTCACTAAAGTCTCGAATTCCAAACCGTTTTAAAGAAGGCAAGATTGTTTAATATATATATCTCTACCATGCCTCAGTGGTTTGATTTTACATTTTTGGGACTTAAAGCAAGTTCGAGTATCATTGGCAAATTTTCACCTAGTCCCGGCCTTGGCGTGCTGCCTGCCTTGTCCTCTTTTTTGGGATTTCAGAATGTGGTCAGCAGAGTTTAAACAATATTTTAGCATACTTTTTCAGACTACAAACATGATTGGATATCGTTTAACGGATAAAATTAAACACGATTCAGCATATAAATAGAATTTATTTTTCCATTATACGAAAAGAGAAACTGGAAATTGTGATGTATCATGTTGTATGCTTGCATGTTCGAAATAAACTCAAACTCAACTCAACTCAACTCATACTGGTACTTTAAGACACACCACATGTGAAAGTATAACATCACATGTTGTAAATCATAAACATGTTAGTTTTGACTAGAAAGACAATACGACTTTCATACATGCCCTATGTTTTCTAATAAAATATAGTTTATTAGAAAACTACTATTTTCTTTATGATGCTCTGATTAAATGTATTGGTGGGTACCTAATGTATTGGCTGTAAGTTGTGAGTACCAGCTTGGATAAAGAAGGTGAGAAGCCCGATTTAATTCAGAAAGAACTCTAAAAAAGTTTCTTCGGTTTTCGTTTTTTGGAAACCACAACTTCATAACAGCATGAAAACACACATTTCCTGTTCAGTGAATGAACTCATGCTTCAAAATAAAAGCATGGCAGTAATAACCTGGATTCCACCACAGCAACGAACAAAATGCACACTTTGAACAACTCTTTTAGACTCAGATTCAGAATACTAAACATTGGAGAGCTTTATTGTCATTATAGTCAAGTAAATGCACAAGTAACGGCTTATTTCACTTTGGTTACGACAATGATCGCTTATTTGTTGAACTTAAACATGAACTTAAACATTTTAATTGTTGCATCATTTTGGTATTTAATGTTTTTCTGTCTTCTGTTAAAGTCATTTTGACAGCTGAGCTCAATAGCTGAAGTAGATTCATACGAGGATACAGCAGGAAGGCTTTTATTTGTTTAAATGAAATGTCATATTTGTTGCATTACTTGTTATGTTACGTCATCTGCATGCACTCCAAAATGTTAACAGATAATTAAATGGATCATATTTACATCACTTACAGTAAGAATATTTATATTGCACATTAGATAGATCATTTTACAATGCAAATTTACTCGTACAGTAAAATAATGTAATGTAATGTTACCATTGACGTTGTCTTACATGTAACATACATTTCTTTTTTTATCGTATCAGATTTCAATTTCTGGTAGCTTTGGCTCTCTTTGCCTTCGAGTTTCTTGTCCTCTTTATTTTTATTTTTCCTCTTTTTGTCCTCGTCTAGAATCACTGTCAGTGTTTCTTCTTCTCTGTGGCGCCATCTGGATCTGATTGGAAGAGGGGACACAAATGGATGTTGTTAGTTTCACTTTAGGGATGTTCTGATTAAAATTACATGCTTCTGATACCCATCATCAATGAGTGAAATTGGCCGATACTGATACTTAAACACAATATTTAAACTACATCTGTTTTGTCGTGTAATGACGTCTGGAGCACCAGATAGTTTGACATGTCTGGGAACGCGACCAAAGGATAATTCTTGATATTACTCGACAAATCTTATTTTGATAATGTATAGCTGCGAGCCAATTGCAACCCCCGAGACAATATTTTGCGGCCTCCACCTCAATATAAAAGTTTAATGTTAGTGCGGACCACAAGTTTTACATTATTGGCATTTTATAGTGTTGTGTGTGGAGCTCAACAAACCTACCAATCACGGTGGTGTACTGTATATGACCATACTTGCCAACCTTGAGACCTCCGAATTCGGGAGATGGAGGGGCGGGGTTTGGTGGTAGCGGGGGTGTATATTGTAGCGTCCCGGAAGAGTTAGTGCTGCAAGGGATTCTGGGTATTTGTTCTGTTGTGTTTATGTTGTGTTACAGTGCGGATGTTCTCCCAAAATGTGTTTGTCGTTCTTGTTTGGTGTGGGTTCACAGTGTGGCGCATATTTGTAACAGTGTCAAAGTTGTTTATACGGCCACCCTCAGTGTGACCTGTATATCTGTTGATCAAGTATGCCTTGCATTCACTGATGTGTGGGCTAAAGCATCATTTATTATGTGAATGAGCCTGGAAGCTGTTTGCATGGGGTAAAAGCGGACGTGACGACAGGTTGTAGAGGACGCTAAAAGCAGTGCCTTTAAGGCACGCCCCCAATATTGTTGTCTGGGTGGAAATCGGGAGAAATTTGGGAGAATGGTTGCCCCGGGAGATTTTCAGGAGGGGCACTGAAATTTGGGAGTCTCCCGAGAAAATCGGGAGGGTTGACAAGTATGTATATGACATCGACCGGGCTTGATGGAAGCAGAGAAACATTCTTCAATGAGTGAAAGTTACAGCAGAGTTGTCAGCTCATCTGTATACTTAACAAACTCATTTTGTGCCCAAATCCAAAACCAAACACTGAGAAACATCACAGGTTCAATGAATTCAACACCAATCAACAAAATGGAAGAATTAACTGGCATTCCTCTCTTATCCAAAAGAATAGAACAAACGACTTTGACACAGACGGGGAAGATGAAAGTCAGACTCCAACAACTGTCGTCAGGCAGACTCAAAACGATCCAGTTTTGCCATAAAAAACAAGAATCATGCAACGAAAACATCAAGAAAAACTCCCAGACCATGTTGAAACCGTTTCCTTCGCCCTTGACGCTCCTCCATAGGTAGAACGAAGAACCAACATCACAGTCAACATCTCCGTCTCCCAATGAAATGATGATGTCTACAATGAAAGATGTACAAAGTGACGTTGTGAAAAGATCTTTAACCTAAGCCATGCTTGAGGAAAGATACCCTCAAAACAGCTGGATCCAAGCGTACACTGATGGATCAGCCACTGATGCTGTCAAGTGTGGCGATGCTGGGGCCCACATCTAATGCCTCATGGAGAAAAGCAAGCAGAAGCAATACCAGCAAGCCTGCTTTGCACCAACTATAAGCAGAAGTTGAAGCACTGATACATGCAGCAAACACCATCAGCAGTAGAGTGGACAACAACACCCAAGTAGCATTCTCTGTGTTAGGAGCCTATAATTTCCGGAAAACTAACAGACCTTGAAAAGGCACTGTAAAACACCCTACAGAGGGGTGGCCAATCAAGACCAAGAAAACAACCTAGTCAGCCTGACAGATAAAAACCATCATAAAAGCTCTGTTTAAACTATCACAAAAGCAGACGCATACCATCAGTTGACACGACCCAACCAGGTGGTCATACTCAGGCTCCATACAGGGCACAACAGACTGAACTAACACCTCCACAGAAAGATCAAAGTCATGCCCTCTACGATATTTCCATGTGGAGATGAGGAACAGGACACGGCCCACATTCTACAGGACTGCAGGAATCTTCAAGCGCTAAGGGAGGAAATGTGGCCAGACCCAACACACCCGGAGAAAAACTGTACTGCCGGGTGGAAAATCTACAGAAGATGGCGAGATTCATTCTGATAGCTGGTCTCCAAGTGTAACAAGCAGCAACGAAAAGAAGAAGGAGCTCCACTTAAATAAAAATGTACTTGGTGTCCACGAACAATAACAACTAATACCGGTCAATTTATGCATGACAATTGCCAATGTACAGTATAAATAGTTCACAAACCCTGAGGGGATAAGCGGTAGAAAATGGATGGATGGACGATCAACTATTGAACCCACACAATATTAAGACATACAAAAAGACACTAGTCAACCTATTTAGATCTAAAAGTAGAAAAAAAAAGTTGTACGGTTTTACTTCCATCCACCAATCCATTTTCTACCACTTGTCCCTCTTGGGGTTGCGGTGGAGCTGGAGCTTATGCCATTTGCACTCGGGTGGAAGGCAGGGTACACCCTAGACAAGTCGCCATTCAAATGCTGTAAAAAGCTCTGTGCCGTAGATTCTCTTCGGCACAGGCTCATTGCTGCCCCTATGGCATGGAATGAATTGCAGACGAAACTGAAACTTACAGAACTACTTCCATTTGGAGCCTTCCGTTCTGTCCTGAGGGACAAACAGCGAGAGACGTGTTTTTAAAGATGTAAATCTCTGTTGTTTTACAGTTCTCTTATGTATTTTAAAATGTATGTCTTAATGTATTTATTTTGAAACTGCTCTGTGACATGTGCTGTTGACCTCTTGGCCAGGTCACCCTTGTGAAAGAGATCTTGATCTCAATGGGTTTTCTTATCTGGTTAAATAAAGGTTCTAACTCCGGCTTTTTCCACCTCCAAAGACATGCACCTTTGGATGGGCTAATTCGCAACACCAAATTGGCCCTAGTGTGTGAATGTGAGTGTGAATGTTGTTTATCTGTGTTGGCCCTGTGATGAGGTGGTGACTTGTCCATGGTGTACCCTGCCTTCCGCCCGAGTGCAGCTGGGATAGGCAAATGGTAGAAAATCAATGAATGGAAAAAGCTGTTTGCCCAGCCAAGATATGAGGCTCTTCTCGTTAAAACAAGAGCTTGTGCGATTAAAACTGCTTCCGGGTAAACTTGTTCTAAGCCCCGCCCACAGGCACTCACACCTCCACGTCAAACACTTCCATTAATTTGAAACCGCAAAAAAGAGAAGCGAATGAGAAAAAGGAAGTTTTTTTAAAAAATCTGTAAAGAAAAGTTTTTTTAAAAAAAAAACTGTGAACCACACAAAAACAATAACTGTGTACAAAAATATGAATATTGGCATCAAAAATATATTATGTTACAACAAATATCCACCAAGAATATTGTTTCGAAGCCAATACAACTTTTTCTACAATGTCAATATTTTTTTCCAATATATAAATGATAAATGGGTTATACTTGTATAGCGCTTTTCTACCTTCAAGGTACTCAAAGCGCTTTTGACAGTATTTCCACATTTTACCCATTCACACACACATTCACACACTGATGGCGGGAGCTGCCATGCAAGGCGCTAACCAGCAGCCATCAGAGGCAAAGGGTGAAGTGTCTTGCCCAAGGACACAACGGACGTGACTAGGAAGGTAGAAGGTGGGAATTGAACCCCAGTAACCAGCAACACTCCGATTGCTGGCACAGCCACTCTACCAACACGCTGTGTTTTGGCAAGGAGTAAGCACTGACTGCCATTATGCTAGTCATATTTCAGATGAATTTATTGTTCCATATTTAGGTTTCTTTAGGCGTAGTGACTTTTTTCTAAACATTTGTGTGTAGTACAACATAATATACTGGTATGTTTTATATACTGTTACATTGTCGTATATTGTTGTATTTAGTTAATAATAAAAATGTTATTTGCCTAAAAAAATTGTTGTGTGTTTTACCTAGGGTTGCAAAGGGGTGAAAAGTTTCCGGTAAATTTCCAGACACTTTTCGGAAATTTACCACGGGAAGTTAAGCTCGGGAAGTTTGGAAATATTGACCATTTTTTGATTATTCAAAGTTGGACTCCATCCATGGGAATTAATGGGAATATATGGGAATTACAATAATTATAAATTATTGGGCACTGACAGTATCTATATGCTGCTGCATCTTTGTGGCATTTTTGACAGAGCTCTTTGCACAGGATTTGCAAATGTACACAGCCTTTCCACCTATATTGGTTGGGGTGAAATGTCTCCACACATCAGATGGTGTACGTGGCATTATTCTGTTCATATTTATTTATTCTTGTAAAACACTAATGCAATGCCACACACAGATATAAATAGTCAGCTAAACAATAGGAGTAGTCTTTAAAAATATTTTACTGATGGACAAATGAATAGAAATAGGCTAGATGAATAAATGAACACTCAATCAGCATGCTAAATCAAACTATAACCTACATTCTTGTATGACAACAGAATGGCTAGTAGAACAGAAGGTAAAGGAAACTACACGTTTTGATTTAGTATTTGCTAGTTGAACTTTACAGATCACAAAAAGGGTAAATTCGGATCGCTAACGAGAAAAGTAGCATGACGGCTAACGGAGAAATATTTTCAATTCATTATGAGACTGGTGGTGGTACATAAACCTAGCTAGCTAGAGATATTGGCCCCAAAATCATTTAACAAGTACAGGAATATTAAACTATTAAACTTAAACACAATAGATAAAATATATTTACATCAGTATTATCATCAAAACTTACCTGACTGGATGAAGTCCTTGGGCTCAAATACTAGTGTGGCCTCAATAGCCCTGCTGTAGTGTGTAGCATGCTGGGAATTATCTGTGCATGTGATGGAAGAATGCACTGCACATGTGATGGAGGAATGCACAGTGAAGGATTGAAATTGTACTGAATTTACATTAAATCAAGTTGTTTTAGCTAATAATCATGCTGCAAGATCTAGCATGTTTCATTCAATGTTTATTCCCATTAATTTCCATATATTCCCGTTAATTCCTATGGAAAGTTTCCAACTTTGAATATTCCCGGAATTTTGCAACCCTAGTTTTACCAAAACCATAATTAATTAACGAGAGGAAAATTCTCAAAATGATTTGACGATGGCATTCAAGTAAAGGGTATTGGTATCAAATTTAATGTATTCTAGTTTTGATACATAAAATGTTCAGTATCAACCAGCCCTAATTGAAAAACATGAATTTGCGTTGGCCAACCAAATACTTTTTAATGGAAATCTGCTGATACTGATCCGTTGCCGATTGATTGGTGCATCCCTAATTTGCATTATTTCTTTCTCGCTTGGTTTAGTTCAGTGTTTTTTAACCACTGTGCCGTGGCACACTAGTGTGATACAGTCTGGTGTGCTGTGGGAGATTATCTAATTTCACCTATTTGGGTTACAAATATTTTTTGCAAACCAATAATTATAACCCGCAAATAATGTGCCGTTGTCGAGTGTCTGTACTGTCTGGAGACCGGCAGACTTACCACGTTATACTCTTCCATATCAGTAGGTGGCAGCAGGTAGCTAATTGCTTTGTAGATGTCGGAAACAGCGGGAGGCAGTGTGCAGGTAAAAAGGTATCTAATACTTAAACCAAAAATAAACAAAAGTGTGACGATCCGTCACTTCATTTCTGTTTGTCTCCTTGGTTTTTGTATCACTTCCGGTCAGTGCTCTTATTTTGTTAAATTTCCTGTTCCGCGGAGCACTGTTTTCTCCTCACTTGCCGTTGATTGGCAGCCGGTCCACACCTGCTGCCAATCAGCATATGTCTATTTATGTTTTCGCTGGAGCACTCCTCAGTGATCGATGATAAACGCTTTATGTTTGGAACTGTTGCATGCAAGACTGCTACATAATTAAAATAATCTTACATGCTCATCCTCCTGCTGGTTCTTGCATCTTGGGGACACACAAACAGCAGCTATGCGAGTTCCTCACACTATCATCGAGCCAGAATGCTGTGTCCTCGCGAGAACCCCTGTCGGCGATGCACAGCCGACGTTCTGGACCGCACAATTCATCCAGGACTTGAAAGCCAGGTTTGTGCGGTCCCAGCCCACAGCAGGCTCGGACCTTCTCCCTCCGCCTCGACCGCCGGTTCCGGCTCTCTGACCGGCGCGGCCACCGCTGCCTTCCCTCCTCCCGGCTAGGCCGCCGGCTCCGGCTCTCCGACCGGCGCGGCCACCGCCGCCATCTTCCCCGTCGCCTGCTGTGCGTCCTGTCCCGGCTCCACGGCAATCGCCTGTGCCGGCGCGTCGACCTCCGGTTCCCACACCGCGTCGCACGCCGGCCGCAGCCCCGCGTCGCACGCCGGTCGCGGCGCCACGACGACCAACACCGGCTGAGCGCCCAGCACCCGTTCCTGCTCCTAGGCAGCTTCCAGCAGCTGCACCACAGCTGCTATCCATTCCAGCACCCGCTCGTCCTGCCAGTCCGGCGAAGGCTCCAGTGGAGCCCACCGTGATGTCCTTCCTGGCCTCCTGCTGGGACTCGGCGAGGGACGTATCGTTTTCCCTCCTCCTGGCCACCTACCGCCCGTCCCTGGTTTTCGCACCGGGGGACATAAACAACCCGGAACTCCTTCTCCCAGTGGTGGACGGCGTCTGGCATCCGCCTACTGGAGGGGGGCTACTACCAGCAGCGGTGCAGCCAAGCACACGCCGCTGTCATCCCCGCCATCGTCTCCTCCCACGGAGACATCATCGTCTCTGGCGGGCTTTCGCACGGCGCCGCCATCTCCATCATTGGTGGGACTCCGCACGACACCGCCATCTTCCTGGTCGGCAGCGGATCCACCCACGACCACATCTCTGGCGGGCTTTTGCAGGGCGCCGCCATCTTCATTGTCATCATTGTCGACAACTCCGCCCATGACACAAGCTTCATCGTCGACGACTCCGCCCACGATGACATCTTTTCTGGCGCGCCTTCGCACGGCGCGGAGGTCTTCCGCGTCACCGGCGGGACTCTGCACGGTGCTGCCATCTTCTTCGTCGGCAGCGGATCCACCGACAACGCTGTTATCATCATCGTCGCCGCCAGCTGCGCGACCTCCTCCTTGTCGGCCACTAATGTGGCCGTTCCGTGGTCGCCCACCTCGCCAGTGGCAGCGGCGTTCAACGCGTCGCCGCCACCTGACTCTCCCTCGCTGGCTGCGAGGACATTTGGCCTGGCGACCCTCCACCAACTCCTCCCCCCGCCCTCCCGTCAGTTTTGGTCTTTTTTCCGTTCTTGTTTTCAGGGAACATCTGGTATCTGTTTCTTGAGGGGGGGGGGGGGTCCTGTGACGATATGTCACTTCATTTCTGTTTGTCTCCTTGGTTTTTGTATCACTTCTGGTCAGTGCTCTTATTTTGTTAAATTTCCTGTTCCGCGGAGCACTGTTTTCTCCTCACTTGCCGTTGATTGGCAGCCGGTCCACACCTGCTGCCAATCAGCATATGTCTATTTATGTTTTCGCTGGAGCACTCCTCAGTGCTCGATGATAAACTCTTTATGTTTGGAACTGTTGTATGCAAGACTGCTACATTTCTCTGTTGATGATAATTAAAATCATCTTACCTGCTCATCCTCCTGCTGGTTCTTGCATCTTGGGGACACACAAACAGCAGCCATGCGAGTTCCTCACAAAAAGGTGAGTGCCCCTAAGAAAAGGCACTGAAGCTTAGGGAAGGCTATGTAGAATGAAACTAAAATTGCAACCGGCTACAAAGTAAACTAAAACAGAATGCTGGACGACAGCAAAGACTTACTGTGGAGCAAAGACAGCGTCCACAAAGTACATCCGAACATGACTTGACAATCAACAATGTCCCCACAAAGAAGGATAAAAACAACTGAAATATTCTTCATTGCTAAAACAAAGCAGGTGTGGAGAATAGCGGTCAAGGAAGACATGAAACTGCTACAGGAAAATACCAAATAGAGAAAAAGCCACCAAAATAGGAGCGCAAGACAAGAACTAAAACACTACACACAGGAAAACAGCAAAAAACCTCAAGATAAGTCACGGCGTGATGTGAAAGGTCGTGACAGTACACCTACTTTGAGACAAGAGCTATAGTGATGCATGCTTGGTTATGGTTTAAAGCAGACCTGGGCATTCTGCGGCCCGCGGGCCGCATCCGGCCCTTTGTACGTCCCTGTCCGGCCCGCGTGAGGCCAATCATAAATTACAAAATACATTTTAAAAAGTATCTATCTCGAGTGTGCAATACAACGGTGCTGCTTTTGTTTTGAAAAGCGTTATTTGTATTACTTCCGTGTGGACGTATGCTCGTGCGCGCAGCGGCAATCACAAATTACAAAATAAATTAAAAAAAACATCTATGTCGTGCGTGCAATACAACTGTGCTGCTTTTATTTTGAAAAGTGTTATTTATGGGCGTATGTCCGTGTGTAACCTGTGAGGGAAGGCGCACAGCGACAAGTGATGCCCGGTTATCCCCGAGACGCTAAAAAGAGAAAAGATAATGACGAATGGCGTGTTTTAAAAAAGACATGGACTGCCAAGTAAAGGTAAAGCCGTGTGCTTAACTTTTGGTACACATGTTGCTGTGTTTAAAGAATATAGTGTAACGACCTGCTGAAGTTGATGTTGTGTTCTTGAGTTGCGGAAGGAGTGAGGATAGACGTGCGTGTGGAAGGAACGAGATAAGTTGAGCTGTGTTAGTAATACTAACACAGCTCTGACACTCTTTTTAAACTTTTATTGAGCAACCTATACTAAGTTAGTATAGGTTGCTCAATAAAAGTTTAAAAAGAGTGTCAGACTTTGTGTGCACTTCTTTTGGACGCTACAATTGGTGGCAGAAGTAAATCTTTGTGCATACTGTCGCTGATTGTGTGCTCAGCCTGCTACGTCATCGGGAGGTACGTGCCACAATGTTTCCTGGCGACTTTGTCAAGATGGAACGGGAGGGGAAGGACATTGAGTGGGGACTTAAGGTGCCAGCAGCACTGCAGATGTCTGTGTGAATCCAGGAGTCGTGAGGAGCTCGCCGCAAAGAGAGAGAGACAGGGAGGAAGGACAGAGGCAGCGTCTACAGGTGCAGCGCACGCTGCTTGGCATGGAAGAATTCCGCCCTTAATGAAGACTCCCAGGTTTGATGGCAAGGCGAACTGGGAGGCATTTCATCCCACTTCTGACACCAATTGTAGCGTCCAGAAGAAGTGCACACCAAGTCTGATGCTCTTTTTAAACTTTTATTGAGCAACCTATTATAACACAGCTCAACTTATCTCGTTCTTTCCATACGCACGTCTATCCTCACTCCTCATTTCCGCAACAGCAACGCTTCCTCCTTCTTCGCCAATCACCTTACAGGTGTGCTACGTTCACAACAAAGAGGATGCAGGATAAAGTGACAGAAATTTAAATTTTTGCATGGTATTACACATCAGGAAGCTTTGTGTAAGAAAGTGTTAAAAATAAAACCATCAAAAGCCATCTGCTTTTGAATAAAGATAAGTTAGGTTAAATGAAAATATTATTATTATTTATCTTACAGTATATCAAAAATAATTTGAGCAAAATTTAATTGAAATATTGTCGGTGTGGCCCTCCAGCAGTGCTCGGGTTGCTCATGCGGCCCCCGGTAAAAATTAATTGCCCACCCCTGGTTTAAAGTCATTTCCAAAAATTGCGACAATGACTTTTTATTGTCAATATCGGCTGCTGAGTTTCATTTTTTAATGATTTCTGCTGGTGGTGTGCCGCCGCATTTTTTCAATGAAAAAAATGTGCCTTGGCTCAAAAAAGGTTGAAAAACACTCGTTTAGTTAACGATGCAGAAATTCGGACCGATGATGCAACTTCTACAAGTTTAAAACATACGCCAGTGGTGAACAGAGATGAGAGCAATGGACACAACTTGCATATTTATTGTAGCCAAGGAATGTCCCACGTGTTGTGGTGTCCCAACACAACCATGGAGCTCCTGTTTCTGCCAGCAACTTGTTCTCCTCCAAAATCGGGCCTGAAAACATAAAGACGCCATCATTGACTACTTTTAGTGAAGCCAGTCAGGGCCGCCCAGCCGTTTATCACAGGCTGTGCATAGGGCTCCACGATCCGTGGCGGGCCACATTTGAATAAGCGCATGTAAAATGAATGAATTAATAAATAGCAGGGTGTGTCATATGGCTCCTTCCTGCTCCTGCTAAGATTATAATGAACGAGTCATACCAAAGACTATAAAAATGGGACCCATTACCTTCCTGCTTGACACTCAGCATCAAGGGTTGGAATTGAGTGTTAAATCACCAAAAAATGATTCCCGGGCGCGGCCACCGCTGCTGGTCACTGCTCCCCTCACCTCCCAAGGGGTGATCAAGGGTGATGGGTCAAATGCAGAGAATAATTTCACCACACCTAGTGTGTGTGTGACAATCATTGGTACTTTAACTTTGACTTTTAACAAATTGCCTCATATAATCTCATTGTCCCCAGTGGCGCGCAGCGGTAGTGCTCGGCTGGTAAACAAGTGTTAAACGGGTTATACTTAGCCGGAGATATCTCAGGAAGATATGCAAATTCTTGATTTCATTATGTTAAAAATTATAATTTGTGCAAGTTTAAGCTTAATTAAAACAATTGTAAAATTGTTTCACATAAATGTAATGGAGGAGTGAAGGTGCCCTCAAAATAAAGACCCTTGATTGTCATTAGAAATCCATTCCTAAAGGTCAGACAAAAACCAAATTGTACAAAAACCCAAACTAATTAACCCTAACTAATCCATAAAAAAATAATATAAATCTATAAATCTGTTCCAAATACCCAAAACATTTACATGAAACATTCTATAAATAATACATTTAGATTTTCATGCAGAAAATAATGTAAAAATACATTCAAAGGACTAGTTTGTTACGCGCAATTTTTGACCACATGAAAATGTGCAAAACCCGAGGTAAAAAATATTTTGATAATGATTGCAAAGTTTGCATCATTTTTTCCTGTCAAATACTGCATTGACCAGCATACGATGCAGTTGTGCTAATACTTCCAAACCACCGTAACAAACTAACAATGAAGCTGCATGGTGGCGCTCACCTGTACAGTTGTGGACATGACATCTTCAGAGAGGAGGTGGACAGTCCCAGTCTGCTCTGGTTTCTCAACTTGGTTCTCTTCACCAAGTCTTTGACTCTGCCCAATGTGTGGGAATCACTCAGCTGAAAACACACACAAGCATGTGCACACACACACACACACACACACGCACACACACACGCACACACACAGGGGTTGGTGCCTTTCACATTTGAATCCATACAGTACCGATTCAGTACACAATATCGGTATGTTTATGGCATATTTAAAGTAAATAAGCTAGCATTTTTTTGAAAAGGGGAGCCTTACTTTTGAGTGCTTTCTATCAGGCATGCTTGCTTTGTTAGCATGAAAAATTGCATTTACTTTTGTTTAGCTTTTTTACAAAATATTTGTATATACCAAAGTTCTTTGATTATGCAACCCTGAGTGAAAAGGTTAGGACACACCCTGACATGAACAAACAAAGACAAGTGGAAAAGATCAAAGGAATGTGCCGCCATTGTTTGTAAAGATGAACAGTTATCAGCTGAGACTATGAATGCTGCATTTCTACCATTAAGAAGCTTTACTCTACTTAAAATGAAACAATTATTCAAACTTTTACTGTTACACTTGTCTGCTTTCACTAAGCTAAAAAAAAAAAAAAAGTTTGTAAACAACAAGGGTATAAAAATGTGAACTTTTTTCTTCCAAGATATATTATATCATATGTTCATTGTTCATATAGAATTGTATACATCTAAGTTTTTATCTTCTCTTGGAAGAAAAAAGTTAAAATTGCTTGCAGGCAGTATGAACTTTATGTGGCGTGCTGCTGTGATTGTGACGCTAATGAATATGTTTGTTTGCAGTTAGCTTATTATTTATTAATTTATCTTTTAATGTCCCTGTTGTTCAGCAATGTTTGCTAGCGATATCAAGATCCAGTATATGCTGTTGAGCCTATGAGAGATTTATTCAGCTAGTTTATTATTACTATCAAGGATATTTTCTTGATGCTAACGAATATCACCAAAGACGCTATAATGTGGTCATCCATGTCGAATAAAGCACTCGGCTTTCCTGCACAACAACAACTATGCTTTCAGTTTCTGTTATGAAAATGGACAATGAAAATATGGTGGATTGGACCAACAATTAAACATTTTACAAAGTGGTCGCTGAAGACACAAGCATGTTCGATTGTATCCCACAAGATGATGAAAGTGATATTTTTAAGAGCCATTTCCTTCGATGCACTTTCGTTTTCACCCTGAGTTTATTACCTTTATGAATCACTTCTTTCGGTACTCTGTGAAAGCTCTTTCCCAGCTCTCTATTTGAATGACTGGAACACCCAAGAACAACACAGCAATACGGCATTTTCTGATCAAACTCACTCTCAATTGTTTTAATGCTATGCTCAAGCTGCTTGACCATCTTGTGAATTAAGTCGCGAAGAAGAAAAACGAATATGACGTCATATGCAACCCAGCTATTGTACACAATATAAACCCAACAGTGGTCTTAAAACCGAGGTACGTACCGAACCTTGACAATGGCAAGAGGTGTCCCATACAACTTTTTCACTTTTAATATTATACTGATATTGGAGCCTTCAGTGTTGGCCAATTTGTTGATCCAATACAAATCAGCATTGTTTTATTATTTGGTGGTGTGGAATGCTAGAAAAGGTTTGATCAAGTGAAATTAGTCAAACAGAAAACAATGGTCGGAATGAAAAACACTAACACTAACCTGGAATGGACTTATGCTGTCTTTAAGTCAATGTGGAGGGGTAATTGTTTTTTGACAACACCTTATAGTCACAATAATTCTTGAAGTTAAGCTCATGACACGTTTATTACTGGATACTTTCTAATAATCTTCTGCTTTCAAGACTTTTTATATTTATGTAATGTGCAACTGTAATTATTTGAGACTTGTTTAGATTGGCAAATGTGCTGTTTTAGAAAGCAATATTCTCTAATTAAGGTCACTTGTTCCGTACGTTTTACTTGTGTGTTATTGTGTGCTTAGCTGTTTTGTAGCTGCTAGTTCCTATTAGCCTACAGCCTAGCATGTTTACATTTTGTAAATGAGCACTCACTGAGTGTTGATATGAATCATTTGAATACTGTTGACACCAGCCAAATATTAAGCAGGAACCTTCAACATCTGCGTAAGACTTACCGGCTGATAGAAGATGGAAAGCCCTTTGGTGGTGTCATTGTGGTAATCATCACTTCTTTGCCACAAAGGTTTATGTGTTAAACTGCTCATGTCTGCAACACAAAGAGCATTCCATTGGTGTTTCATCATTCTTGACGTGTCCTTAAACATCCCATCGATGTCTTTTAACCATACTAACCCAAACAGTCATGTATCCATATCAACTGCAGAAGCTTGAATGCAAATGACAACAATATGGAGCAATTTTTGGAGCATTTTAACAAACCTTTCAAAGTGATCGCTATCTCAAAAACATGGATCGATGCTAAAAAAGGAATAGATTTTAAACATTAACAGAACCAACAAGAATGGAGACAAAGTGCCAGTTTATGTGTTGAAGGACTTGCAATATAAAGTGGTAAAACATGTATGTTGCAATTGATAACATTTTAGAATGTATAACCATTGAAATTCCATTAAAAAAAAAAAAAAATATTTTAATCAAACCTTTCAACACCTAAGTATTGATAGGTTTGAGGACCGGATAAAAGCAACATTTACTGAAATCAGTCAAAAAAAAATGTTCTTATGTGGTGACTTCAACATAAACCTTTTTAAACCAGAATAAGCTAAATATTATAGCAGGAGTTTGTATCCTAAAATCACAAGGCAAACACAGGACACTGTGTTACGCTTATTGATAATAGTTTTACTCATGATTTGATGATTTTTTTTTTGTTTGTTTTTTTGCTGCAGCTGTTACATAAACTGTAATATTGTACATGGTAATTGGGATTTGTTATATATTGTATATATTATATAAACATATAATATAATATAGTGATATAATATATCAGTATATATTATATACTGTATATATATTATGTAAATTTATGTTATATTTTATATTGCTACTATGGTACATTTTTAGTCTGCTTAAAACCTGCATTATCCTTTCTATCTTTACCTTTTCCATCATTTGAAACTGAGCTACTGTGTGGAACCTATTTCCCTTGTGGATCAATAAAGTTTGTCTAAGTCTAAGGTAATACTACAAATAATCTGCTAATAATTGCGACCATTTACCAGTTTTCACAATCTATGATGAAAACTACAGGAAGAGGCATGAGGATGACAAAAAGTTATTTCAAAGACTATGCACAGAAGAAAGTATGATGCTTTCAAGAATGATATTAGAGAACAACATTGGGACAATGCATACAGTGAAAATGATTTAGATGACACATACTAATAATTAAATACTTTACTGATGCTTTATGATAAACATTGTCCATAGAAAAAAGCAAAAAAGAACAATCACCCATAAATGACAAAGGGACTGAAACATGCTTTTAACAAGAAAAATACATTATTTAGAACATTTATAATGCAAAGATCTGTAGAGGCATAAAATAAGTACAAAATGTTAAAGAACAAGCTAACCAGCATACTACAAACATGTAGAAAATAATATTACCGTCAATTATTAGACAGGAACAAAAACAAGAGAGCAACATGGAGCCCCCTAAATAGCATCATTAAAAATTATGCTTAGAGGGATTATTTGAAATACTTTTTAGACGGAAATAAATATATTTAGGGGGGGGGGAACAATATGAACAAAGTAGTTAAACGATTCAATGACTAACTAGTAAATATTGGAATCAATCTGAAGGAAACGATTCCAGATCCCATTTCAGTAGAGGACTTCAATTCAGTAGAGGACTTTAATTACACCATAGACAGAAATCCCAACTCGGTCATCCTCATAAACGTGACAAAAGAGGAAATAATCAAAATTGTGAATGAATCCAAGACCTCATCTGACTGTCACAGAATAGTTATGAAAACGATAAAAAAAAGTTATTGAATAAATTTCAGAGCCTTTTTAAGTATATCAGGAACCTATCATTTCAAACAGACAAATTCACAAACAAAATTAAAATAGCAAAGTTGTAACAATTTAAGACTGGAGACCGTTACGTTCAACGTAGTGGTGGTTTGTTTGTTATGTGTTTCTTCTTCTATTGTTTCTACAGGTCACACTTAATTACTGCCTCTGCTGCCAATCAACCGGTTCCTGTTCCCAGCTGCTCCTCATTTCACCTGCTAATCAGCCAGCCAATCCCAGTCCACCATTCATCCTCCCATCTTGCTTAAAACCACCTGCTCAACACTGGATCAGGTTGATTATTTTTCTGCCATGCTGTGTGTAGCCATGTTAGACGCTGCTTTGTTTTGTACTCATTTTTGTTAAGCTCTTTGCTTAACTTGTGCCACCTGTTTTTTGTCTTCATTTTTTTTTACCTTTCAACTTTTGTAAGTATCTGTATAGTAGTGATGGGTTGATGAGGCGTCATGAAGCGTTTTGACACATTGCAAAACTGTATTGATACTGTGTCGAAACTGTGTCACTAAATACTGACATCTGCTGGACATTAAAAATCCCTACAGGCAACTTATGGACCGACTCAACTGACACTGATTTTATGACCTAGTATATACAATAATATAAACCATGTCATTGTATTTCATCTAGGATTATTTCATATCTTCATTTAAATAAAAATATATTTTTATCTTTTTTAGATACAGTCAATAAATAATGTGAACATGTATCATAACATGGGAGTAGAGGGCCCAGACATCCCCCCAGTCCATGCGGCTGACAACCAGGAACTATGGCCAGGAAGCCCCCCCCCCACGGCCCGTGACCCACACCAGACCACTTTAGCGTGATGCCACGCGAGCCCACCCCCCGCCAAACAAAGCCAGCCCCCGCCAAACAAAGCCATCCCCCGCCCGCCCCAACCCAACCCCGCAGAGCCCATACCAGCAACCAAACGCAGAAAAACTGCACAGCGCCATGCCCAATGCAAACACCGCATCCCGGCCATCCACACAGCAACGTACTCATACAAGTTCCGGCCAGGGGATGGCGCCCCCCAACTGGGGAAGAAGTCAATGCACCCCGTCCGCACGCCAGCCCCCAAACCAGCCGGCAAGTCAACGCCAGCCAGCCCCCACAACCCCACAAGCGCACAGATACTTTCCAAGATGGCGGCGCTTCAGGGCTGCGGCTTCTTGCGAGCGCTCCTGGAAGTGTAGACCGATTTGGCAAAAATACCCCTCAATTCAGTCAATTTCATGGCTGGCTCACAGCGTGTTCACTCCGTGATCACTTATGACCGACTTACGATTCTGGATGTGGAGAGATAGGGCCATTTTGGGCTGAAAGATGCGTGTACGGTGGACCTACTCGCTAGCTTGGGAATTCTTCGCGAGCTACATCCAGCAGTGGCCTTTGAAGCAGCGGCGTCGACTACCAGCGGAGACCGTCAGCGAAAGAGACGTAAGCGATGCGCTCGGAAGCAGAAGCGGGGGTGTCGGGCGGGGCTAACAACAAAGCTAAATGCGTTGTTGTTAGCGGGGCTACCGAAAAATCTAAATGCTAATCCACAAAGAAGCGCTAATAAGGAGTCTGTTAAGCTAGAACTAGCCAGCGCCAGGCTGGATAATCCCTGCACACATAGCAATTCTCTTAGAATAATATACAACTCACATAATGTTTTTTCTGCGTCAGAGGTGGACATGCATTTTACTGAGGTGGCAAACAATCTAAAAATTCCTGTCATATCAATTCCTAGATATGGTCGAAATTATTTAAAGTGCACTACGCATAATAAACGTAACATTATTAATATTGCTACTACGGATACTTTCAACAAAAACTCCTCAAAACAGCCCACTACCTATAATATGGGCTTTTTAAACATAAGGTCATTGTCTTCCAAAACGTTATTAGTTAATGAAGTCATCAGAGACAACAATCTTGATGTCGTTGGTCTAGCCGAGACCTGGCTCAAACCAGACTAATTTTTTGCGCTGGGTGAGGCGTCTCCTCCTGGCTATACGGGAACGCATATTGCCCGCCCCATTAAAAGGGGTGGGGATGTTGCACTAATATACAACTAAAACTTTAGCCTTACCTCGGACCTAAATAATAAATATAACTCGTTTGAGGTGCTTACTGTGAGGTTTGTCACACCGCTGCCTCTGCACCTGGCTGTCATCTACCGCCCCCCAGGGCCCTATTCGGACTTTATCAATGAATTTTCAGAGTTCGTTGCTGATCTAGTGACGCACGCCGACAATATAATCATAATGGGAGACTTTAACATCCATATGAATACCCCTTATGACCGACTTACGATTCTGGATGTGGAGAGATAGGGCCATTTTGGGCTGAAAGATGCGTGTACGGTGGACCTACTCGCTAGCTTGGGAATTCTTCGCGAGCTACATCCAGCAGTGGCCTTTGAAGCAGCGGCGTCGACTACCAGCGGAGACCGTCAGCGAAAGAGACGCCATGCGTGGCGCTCCAGACTATAATTGATAGCTGTGGTCTTACACAAATAATAAATGAACCCACGCATCGCAACGGTAATACGATAGATCTAGTGCTTGTCAGGGGTGTCACCACCTCTAAAGTTACGATACTCCCGTACACTAAAGTAATGTCCGATCATTACCTTATAAAATTCGAAGTTCTGACTCATTGTCAACAAACTAATAATAATAATAATAACTACTATAGCAGCCGCAACATTAATACTGCCACAACGACGACTCTTACTGACCTACTGCCTTCGGTAATGGCACCATTCCCAAATTATGTGGGTTCTATTGATAACCTCACTAACAGCTTTAACGACGCCCTGCGCGACACCATTGATAGTGTAGCACCGCTAAAGCTAAAAAAAGGACCCCTAAAAGGCGTACCCCATGGTTTACAGAAGAAACTAAAGCCCAGAAATTATCATGTAGAAAGCTGGAACGCAAATGGCGTGCGACTAAACTTGAGGTTTTCCATCAAGCATGGAGTGATAGTTTAATAACTTATAAACGCATGCTTACCTCAGCTAAAGCTAAATATTACTCAAATCTCATCCACCTCAACAAAAATGATCCTAAATTTTTGTTTAGTACAGTAGCATCGCTAACCCAACAAGGGACTCCTCCCAGTAGCTCCGCCCACTCAGCAGATGACTTTATGAATTTCTTTAATAAGAAAATTGAAGTCATTAGAAAAGAGATTAAAGACAATGCATCTCAGCTACAACTGGGTTCTATTAACACAAATACGACGGTATATACGACGGACATTGCCCTCCAAAATAGTTTCTCTCTCTTTGATGAAATAACACTGGAGGAATTGTTAAAATGTGTAAATGGGACAAAACAAACAACATGTTTACTTGACCCAATTCCTGGGAAAGTTATCAAGGAGCTTTTTGTTTTATTAGGTCCATCAGTGTTAAATATTATAAACTTATCACTTTCCTCTGGTACTGTTCCTCTAGCATTCAAAAAAGCGGTTATTCATCCTCTACTCAAAAGACCTAACCTCGATCCTGACCTCATGGTGAACTACCGGCCGGTGTCCCACCTTCCGTTTATCTCGAAAATTCTCGAAAAAATTGTCGCACAGCAGCTAAATGAACACTTAGCGTCTAACAATCTCTGTGAACCTTTTCAATCCGGTTTCAGGGCAAATCACTCTACGGAGACAGCCCTCGCAAAAATGACTAATGATCTATTGCTAACGATGGATTCTGATGTGTCATCTATGTTGCTGCTTCTTGATCTTAGCGCCGCTTTCGATACTGTTGATCATAATATTTTATTAGAGCGTATCAAAACGCGTATTGGGATGTCAGACTTAGCCTTGTCTTGGTTTAACTCTTATCTTACTGACAGGATGCAGTGTGTCTCCCATAACAATGTGACCTCTGACTATGTTAAGGTAACGTGCGGAGTTCCCCAGGGTTCGGTTCTTGGCCCTGCACTCTTTAGTATTTACATGCTGCCGCTAGGTGACATCATACGCAAATACGGTGTTAGCTTTCACTGTTATGCTGATGACACCCAACTCTACATGCCCCTAAAGCTGACCAACACGCCGGATTGTAGTCAGCTGGAGGCGTGTCTTAATGAAATTAAACAATGGATGTCCGC